>NW_025211837.1:0-926 GCF_004010195.1 Chiloscyllium plagiosum
TTGGTTTACTATGAACTCTCAAACCATCTCTGTGGCAACACTAATTACATGGACCTTGTATCTCAGTAGAAATGTTAAGTAGGTATTCTCTAGATCTCCCACTTCATTCTATCTTGAAAATAAATAAATCATTTATGTTTAAATTGTCTATGTATTTGTAACACATCCTTCTGAGACTTGGAAACCATTTGTCTATCCATAATCATCAAGGAGGTTCTTGTTGCATAATTATATGAGTAGTTGAGAGGCGATCTGATAGAAGTTTATAAAGTAATGAGTGGTATAGATAGAGTTAATGGCAGATGTGTTTTCCCTAGGATGCTGAATTTCAGGACTCGGGGATACATTTTCAAAGTGAGAGGAGAGAAATTAAAAAAAGACATAAAAGGCAATTTTTTTTATACAGAGGATAGTTCGCATATGGAATGAACTTCCGAAGAAAGTGGTGGACGCATGTACAATTACAAAGGTTAAAACATGTTTGGATAGATAACTAAATAGGAAATGTTTGGAAGAATATGGGCCAGGAGTAGGCAGGTGAGACTCGCTTAGTTCGGGATCATGTTCAGTATGGACTGTTTGGACCGAAGAGTCATAAGGTTATACAGCACAGAAACAGACAAGTGTGAACATCCTGCTGCATTTTCCCAGAAACAACAACTCTGGCGTCCATTAATCTTTGAGGAGAAAGTGAGGTCTGCAGATGCTGGAGATCAGAGCTGGAAATGTGTTGCTGGAAAAGCGCAGCAGGTCAGGCAGCATCCAGGGAACAGGAGAATCGACGTTTTGGGCATAAGCCCTTCTTCAGGAAATGAGGAAAGTTTGTCCAGCAGGCTAAGATAAAAGGTAGGGAGGAGGGACTTGGGGGAGGGGCGTCGGAAATGTGATAGGTGGAAAGAGGTCAAGGTGAGGGTGATAGGTCAGAC
>NW_025211837.1:8220-22849 GCF_004010195.1 Chiloscyllium plagiosum
GCCTGAGGCGGGAATTGAACCCGGGTCTCTGGCGCTGTGAGGCAGCAGTGCTAACCACTGTGCCACCGTGCCGCCCACATGTTCTCCCAGTGTATGTGTGGGTTTCCTCCCACAGTCCAAAGATGTGCAGGTTGGGGTGGATTGGCAATGCTAAGTTGCCCATAATGTCCAGGAATGTGCATACCAGGTGGGTTAGCCATGGTAAATTCAAGATTAGAAGGATAGGGTGAGTAGGATACTGTTCAGTGGGTCAGGGCGGATTCGATGGAACAAATAACTTGTTTCCACACTGTAGGAATTTTGTAATTCTATGAACAACAAAGGAATAGAGGAATGGGGAATATACCATCACACACCTGTTTTATACCTTGTAAATGATGGACAGACTTTGCAAAGTCAGGAAGTGAGTTACTTGCGTGCGGGATTCTGATGCCCCTGACAGTATTTATGTGGCTGGTCCAGCTCAGTTTCTAGTTAATGTTTGGTAAGAAACAGGATGTTGAAAGTGGGGGATCCAGCAATGATAATGCCATTGAGCGTCAAGGACACTACCCTGACCACCTCCAAGGATGGAGGTGATTAACTTCCATAACCATAACCATCATCCTTTGTTTTATGTATGACTCAAGACAATTGTCTTCCTCCCGATTTCAGTTTTACTGATCCTTACACCCTATCCCATATGAAATCTTGCTGACATATACTAACTAGGAGAAAGTGAGGACTGCAGATGCTGGAGATCAGGGCTGAAAATGTGTTGCTGGAAAAGTACTGCAGATCAGGCAGCATCCAAGGAGCAGGAGAATCGACGTTTCGGGCATGAGCCCTTCTTCAGGAATGACATATACTAACTCTCAAGATCTTGTTCCACGAATCAAACAAGTTTTATCTTTCTGTTTAAAGCCTACCTTGACATGTCTTCAGTATTTGACCTTATGTCCTATAGTTCCAGCCTTGACCCTCTTCCTCTGACTCCATTCTCTTGTGCCTCTCCTCCTTCCATCGGCACACCTTCCTTTGCCTAGGCCTCATTTTTTTGGAATTCTCCCTACTTCCGTTTACTTTAAAGTCCTGGAAGAAAACAACATATCTGTAACAGCGAGTACAATTGCAGCATTTGAAATGCATCTGGATGTGTATGTGAACAGGACAGGACAGGTTTCGAGGGAGATTGGTCAAATGCTGACAAATGGGACTAGGTCAGATAGGGATGTCTGGTCAGCAATGATGAGTAGGACTCAAGGGTCTGTGTCCGTGCTGAATGACTCGAGAAAGTATCTTGACAATATTCGAAGGCAGATGATTGATGCTAAGCCAAAGGAGGGCGTAGTAGGAGTAATAACCTGCCAATAGTTTCAGTTTTAATGAAGAGGGTCTTAAAGGAGGAGAATTTTAGGGCAAGAATTCCAGAGCTTGTGGCCTGGATGCCTGAAGTTAAATGGTGATGTGAAGGGAAGATTAAGACTTCAGACTTTGTTCTGTTGGAGGAGGACACAGACGAAGGGAATGGAGAGGGCATGGAGGAATTTGAATTGAGGGTGGAAACTTTAATTTTGAGGGATTGAGGCACCTGGAACCAAAGTAGGCCAAACAAAACTCATGACTTTGACCACGTTTTTGGTCACCATTCTTGGATTTTGTCTTTTGGTTCATTATTTAATCTTCTTCCTTACAACCCTATGAAGCACATTAGGATAATTTTCCATGTTAGAAAACCGATATAAATGCAAGTTATTGGTGTGATTAACTGATGTGTTTTGTGATGGCAAGCAAAGTGAACCTATTTATCCATGATTAAAGTCTGAACGTAAATTATACAAGAGTTTATCTCATTTAACATGGACCCATTACATTGAGTGACAAAGGATAAGTGATGTATTGACTTTGTGATGAAATGGTTAACTCCATCCTTGTGTCTCAATTTTTACAGTTCCCTTAATCCGCTACATGGAATCTAGGATTATGCTGCCACTTAAAATCTCCACTTTACAATGATGATCTCGTGGATTTCTTGGATCCTTATATTCCAATTGGATATAAATCCTGCACAGATTAAAATTAATCATCAGTGTTTTTTCTCAAACGTTAGCCTTCAACTAAAATGTAACCATCCTCATGGAAATATTGGTGTTTACTAGATGTATAGTAGCAGGTTGCACTTTAACCACCATTTACAGAATCACAAAATAGTTTGTCATTTGAGAATATCCCAGTTCTGTTGTCAGTAATTATAATGCTGGATTAATTCCACTTTTTCCAACATTCTGACATGTCAATTTTCAGGTGCTTATATTGATACAAAGATAGACTACTGCTGAGTCAAAGCACAAATGATATTTTCTGTTAACATTTTACAGTATGTTGCCATTTATCACCTCCAGTGGGACAATATTGTTGTTTTTTACATGCCTATAGATTCTATTAAAGCTTGACAACAGGGAAGAAAATGTATTGTTCACTTGAAAGCCACTGAATGGTATTAAAATAATTTAAAATGTCCAGTAACTCTCATGGGGTATGATTTGGAATACATATTAGTGTGTGTTGTCAAGCATCTACCACAAATGACTTACACTTTCACTAATTCCTTGAAATGTTTCCTTTTTTAGTGGATGTTTTATATAAATCATACTTCCCATTAGATAAAAAGACAACTAATGACTAATCAATATGAATTGTCATAAGAAAACTAGACCAATGAAAATTAAAGCCACAAATTGGCTGATGTTGAAAACAAGATTTGGTGCTGCAATATGTTGAGATTTATTTTTAAAGAAAATTACATTTGAATGGAAGCTGCTTATGTGACTGATGCTGTATTCTGCATATTTTATAATCCAGTTTAGGAGATGATTTACTGCATCAGATGCTCTTGAATTACTTCATAATCTGTTTACAGTTGAGGTCTTGACAGTGTGGTGTTGATTTTTTGTGATTGATGTTTGTGATGTATTTTTAAAGAAAGTGTACAAATTTTAATTCTAAAACTAATTAAAATATACATTTTTGAGATCTTTTGGAACCTTGAACTTCTTCCTGAATTATGGATAGGTTGCTTTTATTTGGAAGAAGCGGGAGACTATTTTAAGATGTTCCCTTTCTTTTGAAATCTTCCAACACTTTTACAAGATGCAAAACATACATTATGTTGTAATGGTAGACAAAAGCTCAGTCTAAATGCTAATTTTTAAACCACACTTCCTTCAGTAAACACAGAAGTAGGGCACTTATTCCAACAGATAATTTCTAATGTTTGTGCTTCACTTGCGTCTTTTCCTACCTTATTACATCTAATCTAATCAAAATGTCCTTCTATTCCTTCCTCCCACCTTATGTCTACCCAGCGTTTAAATATACCCATGTATTCGCTTCATCACTAAGCAGCAGCAAGTTCCACATCCTTACTACTCTCAGGACAGATATTTTTACACAGAATTTCTTACTGGGTTTATTAGGGGGACTGTTATATATTTAAGACCATTAGTTTTAGATTCAACCCTGATCCCACAAATAGAAATATTTTCTCCACATTTACCCAATCAAATCTCTACAGAATGTTTGAAATCTCTAACAGGTCAATTTTTTATTTGATTTGATTTAATTTATTGTCATGTGTACTGAAGTACAATGAAAAGCTTTGTTTGCGAGTAGTACGGGCAGATCATATTAAGCAAGGACATACCATCATAGAGTGCTTCGACAGAGTGAGTCATACTGGTTACAGCTGCACAGGAGGTGCGCAAAGCAAGATCAACATTAACAAGATCGTTATTTCTCTTTTCTCGAGAAAGAAGGCTTTGCCTGGTCAGTCTTTTATAAGTAGATGATTTATTTGTTTTTCTTCCTTTAAAATTAATTTGATTCTCATGAAGGTACAGAATATTGGCACTGGGGAACAGAAAACTCTCCATTTCAGATTCCCAACACCACCAGCAACTATTTCTGGGTCAGGCACAATGCAATTAGAGCAAGACTCACATTTGTCGTCTATGTCATAGGCTGAACCTCAGAATAGCATCTTTCACTTGGATGGTATTTTTCCATTTTGCTGCATTGTTACATTTCTGCCACTTGCCACTTTCCTTTCTCAAACTTCTTAATTCTCCATATGCAAAGACTGGCAGCTCTTTCATTTTTCATCAAAACCAAGAGTGGAGGAGGGGGGTATTCTAATTATATTCATTCCTGTCCTGACTTGGTCGTAATAAGAGCACATTTTTAGCATGAGATTGGTGTCAGGATGTGTAATTATCTGTCATTGATCCAGAGGAGCTAAAACTGATTCTTATATCCTAAAAAGTTGCCCGGTTGAGATTAGCTGCTCAACACAGAACAAATACCTGAAACTGGAACTTCTTGTTTTATCTTACATTGTGATATCTCCAATCTAACAGCTCAAAAACAAATATTGCCTAATTTTGTTGACATATGGAGATGTTACATCCATTCTGAAGATGCTGCAAACCGTGAAGATATTTCTAACCTGCTTCGCTTTGTTTTTGTTTAAATTCATTGAGTTTTTTACCTTCTTTCTTGTTAACTATGTGAACTCACTGCTGGGATAAACACATTAAAATAGCATTGAGCAAGCCACTAGGATGTTTAAGCAATGCTGTGATTGCCCCCTAGTCTTGAGTCCCCTACCCTACGGAAAATACACCCATCAATCACCTTACCTATATTCCTCGTGATTTTAACAACCTCTGTAAGGTCACCCCTCAACCTCCTGTGCTCCAGTGAAAAAAGTCCCAGACTATTCATCCTTTCTCTATAACTCGAAACCTACATTCCTGGGTGACAGAGTTCACTGGATTCCATTGGGGGTGGATCTGTAGATGGTTTTGCAGGATTGCCCCATGCAGACCTGACCAAAGGCCTGGCTTTAGACTGCACCATGAGCAAGGGCAGAAGCAGTCTGACTGGGCCGGTTGGCAGGCAAAAATAAGCTCTCTGATAGAGTGACACTGTCGGGCAAATGAATATTGTCATCTCCAGAGAGAGAGGTCAGCAGGGACCTGCAACTCAGTGCCACTGTCACTCCATTGGGACAATTTTGTAGAAATCCTACCAATCCAACAAATTGCTGTGCTGTCATGAGAGTCTGCAAGCTCCTTTGAATCCCTGTATCTGCCGCCATAATGGCAGCAGCTTTGTTTGTGGCAACAAGCTGTGTCTAGGAGAAAGTGAGTACTGCAGATGCTGCAGAGTGTGGTGCTGGAAAAGCACAGCAGGTCAGGCAACATCTGAGGAGCAGGAGAATCAATGTTTCGGGCATAAGCCCTTCATTAAGAAGCTGCTTCTGTATGACCTAATTCTGGAGTTCCAATGCACCGTTCAGACATTAGTTGGCTTCTCCTTATGCTGGCTGGAAACTATGATATCAGACACTGCATGATAGTCAGGTTCATGAGGGTTATAATGGAGTTCAGCACAAATTCCATGTTGGAAAAGAGGGGCTCCAAGCTCTGCACAGAGCCCAGTGCCAAGTTGAGTGCCAGAATCCTCCATGTCCCTCAACTGCCAAGTAGGTTTGCCTGCCAATGCAATCTATTTCTCCATGCACGCCCATTGGCTGCCTTCTGTACTCTGCCCCAAAGTTCCCATCTGAGTTCTCTGGAGCAGAATTCATGTGAACTCCTCCACTGTAGGCCACTTGTGCCAGGGGTATAGGTAGATGCCCAACCATGATCAGTTTGAAAAGCAGGGCAGGTTCTTTGAGCTGAATTATTCCCACTCCTATGTGTTTCATCACGTGCAGATATCAGCTCTACTTTATCCATGAAAGAAAATGGTGCCGTGTCAGTATCTCAAGCATGTCAGAGCAAACCGATATCTTTCACCATCAATTGCCTCTTTTTCTTGTTTTTGTTGTTTGCACTTCTTGGTTGACTGAGATGTTTAAGGCACGAAGGTTGGGGTGTCAGGAAAACTGGGAGAGGAAGGCAAGAGGTAAGAAATCTAACAATTCCCTGAAGCATGTAAATCAGGAAAGATTATGGGATAAGGGAGATGTAGTGTGAGGAGTAGGTATCAGGGTGCTGTTCCCATCATAGGATCAGCCCCACTGCTGGTTACAGCCTCAATCATGCCCATTCCAATGGCTCATCCGTCAGGGTGAGGGCCTGCAGCAAGACCAGTCTCCTGCCTGGTAACTGCTGCTGCTTGTGGTTCTGTAAGAGACAGCAAAGTGTGTCACTTAGTATGGTCCAATATGTTTTGGGGAATGCAAGTGAATGGATGTGAGGGTGAACAATGAATGTGAGCTCCGAATTGTGATTCGTGCAGCTTGTGAGCGACGAGGAATGGTGAACTGAGCAAATGTCTGAGGCAATTAGTTCACTTGGCGGTAAACTGAAATTTGAAAGTATATTCACAGACATGGACCATAAGTGTGAGTGATTAAATTTCTTGCAGCACTATAACCCCAGTCCTTGTGCCTACACTGTTGACATTGGTCCTGACAGCTCTGACTAACTTCACAGTATCTGCCTGGAGAATCTCCCGGTCCCCTGTGGACAGTGGATCTCTCTTCTATTTACCTCTTACATGAAGGTCTCCAGTGATGCATTAGTAAATCTTGGAGGCTGGAGCTTGGATCTTTCTCAGGTTAAACTCACTTTTAAAAATGTATCTAGCGCCAAGTCCTGACGAAGTAGTGCTGACTGGCTTAGATTCACACTCCAATCTGCAAAGATTTTACAGCTGAGCAACATCTGACACTGTTTTGCATTAGCTTCCCACTAACATCATGTGGATGTATGGGAAGCACAAACAATGGAATAGTTCTCAAGTTTACTCTTGACAGAACTGGAAGACATTGGACCGGTGGTTCTCAAACTGGAATCTGAGGATCCTTGGGGGTCTGTAGAGTATTTCCAGGGTTCCACACGATAATATGAGCAAGGTACCTTGCTGAGATGGTGGAGGTGGGACACACGCGGTTAACTGTTATTTTTTGTTTTCTTCTTCCACTTGAGTGACACTGCTGAGACGTCAAATACTGTGAGACTCAGTGTCGGCCCCAGGAGCCCAGTGCAGTTGCATGGTGGGACACAATAAGCAATCAGTTATGAACAATGAGCAGGAGGAAGCCATGTGACACCCTTGAGCATGCTCCACTATGTAATAAGATTCTGGCAGATCTGATTGTAACTCTAAACCTGCATTCCCACCTACACCGGTTAAGCAGATATCACCTACAGCACACCCTCCATGCTTAACAAGTGTCTGCATTAAAAACAAACAAGAACTCTGTCTCTCCCACCTTTCCATGAAGAGAGTTCCAAACACTCACAACCTTCTTTGAGAAAAAGAACACTTAATCTCTTTTTTTTAAAAGTGCAACAACTAAGTTTTAAACACTGACCCAATAGTTTGAGGTTATCCTGTAAGAGGAAAGATCCCTGCCATACTCACCCTGTCAATACTCCTCAGAATCTTATCTGTTTCAATCAAATCACTTTTTACTTTGCTACATTCCAGTGGCACAAGCTTAGCCTCTCCACTCCTTTACTCTGAAACAAGCATTTCAGGGACTGTCTGGTAATCCTTCTCTGAATTGCTTCCAACATATTTACATGTTTTCTTTAAAAGTATGCCAGGGTTGGAGGATTTGAGCTATAGGGAGAGGCTGAATAGGCTGGGGCTGTTTTCCCCTCAGAGTCAGAGGCTGAGGGGTGACTTTATAGAGGTTTATAAAATCATGAAAGGTATGGATAGGATAAATAGACATAGTCTTTTCCCAGGGTTGGGGGAGGCCAGAACTAGAGGATGTAGGTTTAGGGTGAGAGGGGAAAGATGTAAAAGGGAATTAACAGGAAACTTTTTCACACAGAGGATGGTGCGTGTATGGAATGAGCTGCCAGAGGAAGTGGTGGAGGCTGGTACAATTACAGCATTTTAAAGGCATCTGCATGGACATATTTATAGGAAGGGTTTAGAGGGATGTGGGCCAAGTGCTGGCAAATGGGACTAGTTTAGGTTAGGATATTAGTTGGCATGGATGAGTTGGATCGAAGGGTCTGTTTCCGTGCTGTACATCTCTATGACTCTATGACTCTAACTATGCACTATATTCCATATGAAGTCTCAGCAGTGCCTTGTGTAACTAAAGTGTAACACCCCTACATCTGTATTCAATTCCCTTTGTAATAATGAATAATAAATTAGTTTTCCTAATTATTTGCTGTAAACCAGCAGTTTTCGATTTCTTGTATAATCTGCAATCTCTCAGCATTTAGACACAATGCTTCCCTTAAGATTTTAATATTTTTGTTATTTATTTTTATTCATGTTTCTTTGTTTTTCTCCTGCTGGATCGGGAAAAATCTGGCAAAAAAAAACCGATAATAATACTTAAGAGCCTTGGACTGACAGAATCTGATAGATTCACAAAGACCTCAAAGGTGGACTCTCAGGACTTGCTGCTATCGGCCAGTAAATGGAATCACCAAGTCAGCCTTGACCAAGGGCCAGGGTTTGACAATCAAACCAAGCTTCCTTCACTGAGAATGGAGGCAAGTCCAAATTTCCTGACTTGGAAATATATCGCTGTTCCTTCAGGGTCATTGCATCAAATCCTGCAATTCCTTCCCTAATGGAAGTGTGGGTCTACCTACAGCACATGGACTGCAGCAGTTCAAGAAGGCATCTCACCACTAACTTCTTAAGGGCAAATAAACATTTGCAACAAACCCTGCCTCAGCCAGCGATGCCCACATCCCATGAGTGAATAAATGAAAAAAGGCAGGGCCTGTCACTTGACCCAGACTAAAACCGCTGCCATGGTAATGGACAGTGTAGCAATGGCAGAAATACCACATACCGAGTACCAGATTAGTGACTTGTAGCTGGAACAGGGTTTTTGTAGCTGGAACAGGGTTTGTTGTTGCAAATGTCTAGTTGCCCTTAAGAAGGTGGTGGTGAGATGCATAGGCAGGTCACAACAGAATACTGTATCAACCTTCCAATCGGGAGCCACCAAGCCTCTTCCCATTCTAGAAAGACCAAGACTTTTTTTTATGTTGGTGTAGTATTCAACTTTTTACTTCGGAAAAGTAAACGGTTTCACATTAATACTCACAGCCAAGTCCAGTACATCAGAATCATTTCAAGCAAATCACTTTAACAGGCTACTGATAAAACTTACGTATAAATGCACAAATAATTTAGGATGTTACTGTTGGAGTTTGGTGAAAACCAGTATAAAAACAGTAATACTTAGAAAATGAGAATACTAGTCATACTGTAGCACTGTTCTGATCTATACAAGTTAAACTGTTATGCATCATTTGTAAGTTTTACTGGGTTTTTTCCTTCTGGATGGAGGGATTGTGTGATTACTGATCAATTTGAAAACAGGTTCTTCAACCAAAAAATATTTGAGAATTCCACCTGCACTTCATCCAACATCATGTAACCTGGTTTGGTGAGTCTTCCTGGCCCTGTAGTGCAGGGTGGGAAAAGAGGACAGAACTGAACCAGCATGCACCTCCTCACATTTCTGTCTTAGGGGGCAGTCTTTCCCAGGCAGGCTACAAACTGGCAGTTGTATTTACTTTGTTAAGACTCCAATTTGGATGACCTCTGTCAATTTCCTGGCAAGACAGTGACTGCAGCTACACCAAAAGGTGGATCATTGGAGATACACAGAAACACAGAAAGCAGGAGCAGGAGTACACCCTATGAGCTTCCTCCACTATTCAATATGATTATGGCTGATCAGCTAACTTAGTACCCTGTTCCCACTTTCTCTCCTTTCCCTAAAAACTATATCTACCTTTTTCTTGAGAACATTCAATGTTTTGACCTCAACTGCTTCTTGTGGCAGAGAATTCCACAGGTTCGCCATTCTCTAGGTGAAGAGATTTCTCCTTGTCTCACTCCCAGAAGGCCTATCCCATGCCTTTAAAGTATGAGCCCTGGTTCTAGATTATGTGGTCAACAGGAACATCCTTCTTGCATTTATCCCTTCTCCCCAGTTCAAATTTTATGTTTCGATGAGATCCCCCCTTCATTCTCATAAATGCCAGTAAATATAATCCTAACCATGTCCCTTCACATGTCAGTCCTACAGCCCCATTGTAAGCCTTCATTGTACTCTCTCCGCAGCCAGTGTCTAGATTAGAGTGGTGCTGGAAAAGCACAGCAGGTCAGGCAGCATTCGTGGAGCAGGAAAATCGATGTTTCAGGCAAAAACCCATCATCAGGAACAAGGCTTCCTGATCTGCTGTGCTTTTCCAGCACCACTCTAATCTAGACTCTGATCTCCAGCATCTACAGTCCTCACTTTCTATCTGAGCAGTATTTTGTGGATCATCTCAGAAATCACTCGATTGTCACAAACTGTTTCCTCCCAGGAATGCCATTCATCCTATCTTCTGTGAATATAGTCCCCCTCCCAGAGTCAGAAACCAGCAAAGAATATGCAGTAATACATAGAAATGAATGGACCGGTTATACTGGAGGTCCACTTTGAAGGATGTAAGATGGGCAGGATAAGTATTTGCAAATTTTGTTGTTTTTCTCTTCCTTCTGACTATGTTTGTTGCAAACTGCCCAGCTTTCAGGACAACAGCATACAACCTTGCAAGACATGTCAGAGTGTCGACACGGATACCATCATTACGTGTGGAGACACCTCCCACCGTGTACATGTCAGGTACTCATGCGACTCAGCCAACATTGTCTATCTCATACGCTGCAGGCAAGGATGCCCTGAGGCATAGTACATTGGGGAAACTGTGCAGAGGCTATGGCAACGGATGAATGGACACCATGCAACAATCAACAGACAGAAGTGTTCCCTCCCAGTCATAGAGCACTTCAGCGGGCCGGGACATTCGACCTTGGTCCTTCGGGTGACTGTCTTCCAAGGCAGACTTCAGGACAGGCAACAATGCAAAGTGGCTGAGCAGAGGCTGATAGCCAAGTTCGGTACCCATGGGCATGGCCTCATCAACTGGGACCTTGGGTTCATGTCACACTACAGGTGACCCCACTGCACACACACACGCACACACAGACACTCAAACAGATGCCCTCACACAGACAGATGCACACTCACAGATAGACGCACACATAGACACAGACACTCATACACACACACTCTATACACACACACACACACACACTCCTACAGACCCATACACTCACGCTTGATAGAGTAAATAGGGCGAAACTGACCCCTCCGGTAAGAGTATCAAGAACCAAAGGGCATAGACTTCAAGTCACTTGCAAAAGGAGTAAATGTGATGTGAGAAAAAGTGTTTTAGTGGGTGGTGGAATGCTCTGCCTGAAAGTATGGTGGACGCAGATTCAATTGATACATTCAACAGGAAAGAGATAAATGTGTAAGGGTGTGGAGAGACGAAAAACCAGGAAATTGGCAGTTATGTAATGACGTCCATTTGAAGAATAGATACAAAATTGATGGGCCGGGTGGCCTCTTTTTGCACGGTGACTGTTCTGTTCCTAATCAAATGCTCTCTACCCTGGGACTCTTGGCAACATTTCCTAATTTTTAATGTAAAATTTGCGGTTCCCCGCAATGTTTAACTATTCTGAAAACTGCATTCCTCAGCTGTGCAGTGCTTTTCCATTCTAGACTGGGAGAAAGACAGGGAGGAGCAAAGTTCCAGGTCCAAAGGTGTAAACCATGTTCCTGTTATACCCACCCCCGGTTGATTGTTCCAAGGGGACGTCTGCAGTGCCCACTTTGAGAAGATTGAGTGAACTGCTTAAGTTAGACAGTGATTGATAAATGGTTACGCAGCACACAAGTGAGTCTTGAACTGCAAGCAGCACTTTACTTGTTGACCGCATAGTTGCATTAAGCGATACCTTTGTCCACGAGAGAGCGTTTCGGAAATGGGTCATGTTGCCCAAGTAACGAGGTTTCCCATCCCTATGGTTACCTGGTCCCGGGCTGAAACAGACACAACATTCCCGGTATCTGGGCCAGCGCTCTCATTCCCCACTCTGCAGAATATCAATCACTCTTCTTTCACGCCTTTACAAAAGCCCAGTGAACGAAATGGCACATTCTTTCGGAGACTATTATGATAACATATTCGAAGACAAACTGATGTAAGTCAAAAGGGAACTTTTCTATAATCCTCCCAGCGACTTGTTTTTTTGGAGTAAAGTTGCTGAAGACTTTACAATTAACAAGAAGTCGAGATAGAATACTGCGTTATTTTGGTTTTGCAATAATATTTATCCTCGCCCATTAAGGTGTCTGTGAATTGCAACAGATATTTGGTTTAATGGCAGGAGAATTCCAGTACTGTCGTATTGCTGATACAAAGCAATTAGAATGATCAATTGCAGTAAGTCGTAGCGAAGTGGATAGTATAGTGCAGGGACTCTTCATTAAGTAGAAAGTAAAGAACTTCAGTTATGTTGTAAATCTAGAAAAAAAAACTGCGGTTGCTCTCAGTGCAGAGATGGAATTTTTAGAACAGTTGTCCAAATCAAAAAGGATTTCGATAAAGGAACGATAGAACGGTAGAAGGATAGGTAAGCAAAAGGATTTAAGGTCCTTTGTAAAACAATGGGGACGTCTGATCTGAAATACTGTATACTGCATTGCCCTAGTGTGGTGGAAGCAGATAAAATAATCAGTTCCAAAAGGAATTCAGTAATAATTGAGGGGTGAAAATGTGTGGGATTTTAGGAAATAGAGTAGCAGGACTAAACATAGAGCTGCCATGGTTAAGATGGTGGAAAGGCCTTCTGTATTGTATCTTGGTATGCTTCTGTAAACCTTTGTGAGTGATTTTGGGTTGATTTGTGATCTATTTTCTACCTTCTATACTTTCCTCTCTATCTGATGATAATTTTAATAAAACGTCATTTAGACAATCTTGATAAATTTGTACAGTTTGGGATTCAATGTTCAAACTGTAGCTTAGAATTGCATCTTAGAGGTTGGTTAGCTCAGTTGGGTGGCTAGCTGGTTTGCAATGCTGAGTTGATGCCAACAGTGTGGTTCAATTCTCACACTAGCTGAGGTTACTATGAAGGACTCTCTTTCTCAACCTCTCCCCTCACCAAAGGTGTAGTGACCCTCAGGGTAAACCACCAGTCATCTCTGCAATGAGATAGCAACCTGATGGTTTGGTAGGGACTATAGTGACTTCACTTTTATACTGAATTGTAAATGTTTTGAATGATTTACCCATTGAAACATTGTTTACTGATTAATGGATTGAATTGAGAAGATTTTACTGAATGTATCTTTTTATTACTATTCATTCAAGAAATGTGGGTGTCACTGGCAAAGCTGGTATTTATCACCCATTACTAATTGTCCTTGAGAAGGTGGTAGTGAGCCGCCATTTTGGACCACTGGTATCTTCTCTGCTGTCAGAAAGGAAGTTCCAGGATTTGATCCAGTGATTTTTTTTTAGAAGTTAATGGTACTGAACTTTTCTCTTACCTGCAAGTCCTGCATCCAGGGCTGAAAATGGAAGCTGATTTCACTTAAATGGGTGACAGGACCCTGGGTGACATATTAAGATTCAACCAATTAAGGACACCTCTAAGAGTTGTCTGCCCAATAACACTGCCAGTAGCTTCGCAGCCCCACTGCTACCAGTGACCAACGCTGAGGCTGTGATGTTAGGTTGAGGACGCCCTAAAACTGAGATGCCATTGAAGAGAGAGAGGTTAGGCCTGAGGGAATCCAGGCCATCAATGTTGTTATGGAGGTGGCCATTATCACATTGGCTGCTTGAGGCTGGAAAGGTAGGTGGTGGTGTTGGGAGTGCAGAGAGGGTGTTCTTCTGTGGACTCTTCAAGGAAGCCTTCTCCATGGGTTTGTTGGGAGGGCCCCTTGTTTACCTACCAGTCTCCCCATCAGTGGCAGGTCCTTTCAGTGTGGCCATAGTGTGTGTAGAGACAGGTGTACAATGCGCCCATTCCCCCATCACACTTCCATTTCTCCCAGCTGTCAGCTCACCTCCAGTAGGGTCCTTTCAGTGTGGCCATAGTGTGTGTAGAGACAGGTGTACAATGCGCCCATTCCCCCATCACACTTCCATTTCTCCCAGCTGTCAGCTCACCTCCAGTAGGCTGGGAAAATTCAGGCCATAATATTGGCAATAAGATGTCAACACTAAGGTGGCTGTACTGTAGGTGCATAAATCATCCACACATCTCTTGGCCAGAAATTTATGAAATTTATCTGAAGAAATCTGTTGGCAACACTACCTACAAAAGTAATATATATTATATATTATTAACATGCACATACAAAAGGTTGATCATGAATTCCAGAAAACCCAAAAATGCTTTTACCTGTTTGACATAACTTTATGATTTATGTGGTATCAATGGGTGTGTCTCTTTGTTGTTCCCCTGTGTGGTCATCAGAGGGTAACAATGAAAGTAATTTTCTCACCAGCCTCTCCACTAATAACTAGGTGTTGCTTTGTGAGAACAAAGTAGAGATTGTGTACACAGTAATTTTTAGTTTTCAGATCAGAGTGGTGTTGGAAAAGCACAGCAGTCAGGCAGCTTCTGAGGAGCAGGAAAATCAATATTTCGGGCAAAAGCCCTTCTTCAGGAATAGAGGCAGGAAGCTTCCAAGGGTGGAGAGATAAATGGGGAGGGGGTGGGGCCGGGG
>NW_025211837.1:23607-25000 GCF_004010195.1 Chiloscyllium plagiosum
TTTTTTTCCCTACATGGAGAAGTTGAGTGTGTGCACATTGGAGTTTTGAAGAGAAATAGGCAACCAGTTGAAGCATATAAGATTCTTAATGTGCTTGACCGAATACATGTTGGCAGAGTATTTCCCTTTGTGGGAATGCTGAGGATCAAATGGGCATAATCTCAGAGTAAAGGTCGCCAATTTAAGACAGAGACGGGAGGAGTGTCTTTTCTCGGATGGTGGTGAATCTGGAATTCTTTACCACAGAGGATTTTAGTTAAATATATTCAAAGATGAGTTGGCCTATTTTTAACCAATAGTAGAATCAAGGGCATGGGATAATGGGAGGAAAATGGAGTTCAGAGTTATCAGATAATGTAATTGAATGAGAGAGAAGATTCAACAGACTGAATGGCCTAGATCTGTTTCAACTCTTGCGGCATTAGCTTCCAAAGGGTTTGGTTTGGGATTATGTTTGGTGTGGACTGGTTGGATGGAGGGTCTGTTTCTGTGCTCTATGACTCTATCACTGCAGATAATATTCATTGAGGGGATGTTTCTCAATGTCCATTTATCTCTGGAATAAAGGGCATTTTTTTCTCTGTACCTGGTGATTTCCCATCCATGCAAATCAGTTACGGGAAAACGAGCCGGAGCAGTTGCACAACATTTGGTATTGACCCGTGAATGAAGTCCAGAAGCATAACATTCGTCATGAGTCAACGAATACATAATAGGGTATCTTCTCATGGGATGTGAGGCTAGTTTGAAACAAACTATTTTAGTATTGCCTGTTGGTGAGCAGCTTTTGTCTGGAATGTATGGTACAGTTAGGACTTTCTCTCCCTATAGAGGTTATTACAAATTGTAAGTTATAAATGCTGCTTCATATTTACTCCGACTGCCACAATTGATATTCTTGAAAAATTCATTTGAAACACAAGAACAGTGTAAAAAGGAGCTCGCACAGAACATTTGACCCCTCAAGTCTATTCCATTTTTCAACCCAATGAGGTTCATCGACATGTTTTTGGTACAGTGTTCCCCATTAACCCCCTTTCATTCGGTTCACTTAAAATCTTGGAAAGACTTGGATAGACTCAGTGAGTCAACCATCACAGCGTTTCCTGGGTGAGAGTTGAACGATTCCCACACCTTCCATGGAAGAAATTTCTCACTGCAGTCTGATGTGACAATTCCCTTATTGTGAGAATCTGACCCTGTGATTTTAATGGAGACACGTGTTCAGCACTTATCCTGTAAAGCCCCTTAAAATGTGTTTCAATCAGATAGTCTCTCATACATCCCACCTTGTTACTGGAATGTCTCATACATACATAGAAAATAGAAGCAGGATTCATTCTGCTTCACCATTCCCTGTGATGGTGGTTGATCTTCCAACTCATTACCCTCT
>NW_025211838.1:0-25000 GCF_004010195.1 Chiloscyllium plagiosum
CTTCCACCACCTCATCCTCACTGAGCAGCTGCATTTCATCATCTCCTTCAGAAAGGATAGTGGATGGCTTTTTCACCGGAGAAACAGTAAGCTGCAATTTTTCCATAAAATGCAACTTGGGATCAGTGTTTCTTACTGAACTTTGTTCATCTGTTGAAGTGAGCAAGTTAGCCATGCTATCATCACAGACTGATTCTTCTTTTTTCTTTGGTGTCTGATCTGTACAAGGCCTCTTGGTCATATTTTCAGGACTCTCAGATGACTTGGTTTTGTCTTTTTCTTCTCGACGCTTGCTCTCTCTTTTAGCACAGTCCCCTCCATCCCTTGAAGAATGCCTGCTAACTTTATGGTTTCTTCTATCTTTTTGGTCAGATTTACTCTTGTCGTCTTTTCTAATTTCATCATTTTTTAGGCTTTTGTTATCATTTTTACCACTTTGTTTGGGACTGTCCTTGGAAGTCTCATGATCATGCACTTTTGAACGTTTATTTCTTCGATCTCCATTATCCTCAACGTTTCTTTCCTTTCCTGAATTCTTAATGTCAATTTTCCAGTCTCGCCTTTCTCCAACAGTGTGCTCCGATACTGTACAACTGTTTCGCCTAGAATGCTTTTGAGGGCTTGCAGGTTTCGTCAGTTTGGAATGGTTTTTTGTTTTATCATGGCGCTTTATTGGGTCTCTTTCCTTTTCAATTGTGTGACCTCTCAACTTGTCAGTTCTTAGCTTATCTTTGTCAACTTCCTTATTATTTTTCTGATCTTTTTTCTGGTCCATTTTCTGTTCTCTCTCCCTGGGGTCACATCTTCTTGCATCTTTCTCTCTATGTCTCTCCTGCTTTTCAGCATGTGTTCTCTTGTCTCTTGTCTCTACACTCTCTTTTGAACAGTTGATAAGTTCATCTTGATTGAAGTGATGCCTCTTCTTTTCCGGAGTGTGACGGCTTGAGCCTCTGATTTCAGAATGTGGTCTTATGCTGAGAGATGTTGGCTCAACTTTATCAGTCTTTTCTGGAAAATTGGATCCTTTACTTTTTTTCCGAAGGTTTGAGAGTTCAGTGATAGAATCGTCTAACTTTTCAATGTTTGTATGTTTACCCAAATGTTCACCATTTATTTTATCAACTCTTCTTTTCTCTTCACTCTGAGAGGGCCTTATTTTATCCATCAATGCATTGCTTCGATGGGCTAATTCTTTACCTGTGTGGGGGGATAGTTTACTCGAAGAGTTCACACACAGGACTGACTGAGAGTTGGGAAGAGAGTTTTTCAAACTACATTGTGCCTTTGGCTCTAAAAGTTGACTTGCATCTCGGAGTGATCCACCTTCCAAACAATTTCTCTGTTTGTTTAAATGAGCAGCAGGCTGGCAGTGTGCAGGTCTAGATGGACAGTCAAGTATTGAACTGGGACATTTGTTGTCAGTTTGTGGTGTAGTTGGAACATTGAATGACCCAGGGGGATGGTGGTGTTGCTTATGGTAATGACGAAGTCCTGGATTTCCAATCCAATTAAGTGACTGCCTGATTGAAAACAAAAAGAATCTATTCATAAAGGTAACTCTCCATATTACCAATACAGAACAAACTCGATTATCCGAACGACACGGACAGGGAGTATTTTGTTCAGATTACTGATCTGATCCTAAACTAAAGAAGCCATACTGAACATTCGAACTGAACCTTCAGTCCACTCAGGAGCATCCTGTGTTCGTGTCAACGACTAAGCAAGAGACAGCCAGACAGTGAGCGAGCCAGAGAGAGAGCGCGAGAGAGAGAGAGAGCGCGAGAGAGAGAGAGAGCGCGAGAGAGAGAGAGAGCGCGAGAGAGAGAAAAGAGCACAAGCAACCGGACAAAAAGAAAATTCAACATTAGTTTCCATGGTATTGCAGATTGGGACAGATGCTCAAGGTTCCCTAAGAACAGGATCTTCAGGTTGCAGCTCAGTTTTTTCTTGCGTTATTTGTCATTGTTGTTAACGCGTGATTACAAAAGAACTGTTTTCGTCCTGATGGATGTTGTGTGTGAGATTGTGGATGTCTCTCTCATAATGTGCGTTCTTATATACAGTTCATAACAAGTTACAGGACCCTGAGATGTTGGATAATTAATGTTCAAATAATCAAGGTTGTTCTGTATACATAAACAGCAGAAAGACAATGATCACATAAGAGTAAAATGTTAAAACTAAGGTTTAGAAACTCATTACCTTCCTATGCAATAAAGTGGATGTGGTGGAGCTATTGTTAAAAGAATATGGCTTAAAAACAACTGTGCTTTGTGACTATTAGGCAGTCACTTTTACCACCACCTCCTTGATGATTCACTAACTATCAAGGGATTAAATGAAACTGACAATCCAGGAAGATCATTTGTTTGACTCAGGACCGCACTGTTAGCATATTAGTGATAGTAAAGGTGACAGTATCAGAAGTGCTTCATGTCCCAGGTCAGAGGGCATGGGATAAGTTGAAGCACTGGGATTTTAATGCTCATTCTTGTCCATTATTTAATACTACTAGCATCTGTTTGTGAATTCCAGCCAGCAAGTCAACCATGAGTTTTGACCCACTGAGAAGGGATTTAAGGGCAACTGGTGCCTACAAGACAAGCACGATGAAAGGAGTCAACACTGCAAAGAAATGTGAAAAATGAAAGGCAAGAACAAATTAGGGTTTCCATTTGCAGTAGCAATGGTCAGATATCTATAAAAGCAGAGTGATGCAGGCATCTGCTAGTTTACGGGTTGCTCTGCTATGAATTCACTGTAATGTGGTTGGTGAATTGAGGACACCATTTCTAAAGCATGAACTTTTAAAACATGTGTTGGCTAGAATGCAATTCCATCACCAACACTTGAAGTGTTGTTTCTAAAGCGGGAATGCGGCATTGCACAAGAACGCAACCATCGCGTTATAGAAGTACTACCTGTACTTCTTTCTTTGCTGAGTACAACAGTTAGTAAAGTGTATGCAGCTGCCTGCTCTATTATGTAGTCCACTTAAAAAGGCTTGACTCCATCTGGCAATATACGTTTCCAATGTTAAAAGGTTTATCTTCTGTAGACCTAGCTCTCACTGACATGATAAATTGGAGGAACAAGGTCATTCATGCTGTCATATTCAGTGGCTTATCAGGGTGGTTCTGTTGCACAATGATGCCTAGGCTCAAATTTTGTTGTTAATGTTCCATGGCAAAATTGGAACTGCTAACATCATAATTTAATGCTGGTTTCAAATCAAGAAATTCACAGAATCGGAGACCATTCTGCTCATCATATTTGTACCTGCTCTTAGTCTAGGATCATACAAAACAAATCCCCGCTGTTTCCTCTCATTCAGAGACCTACATCCTTGTTTTACACATTTATCAGATTTTCACTGAAAAGATACAGCGAACTCTGTTTCACTCATTTTCTACGACAGAGCATCAAATACTCTTACTTTGTGTAAAGAAATTGTTTCTACGTTTATCTGTATTTGGTGATGGTTTTAAATTTATAAATGCCATTGCCTGACCAATGAAAATAGTCTCTCCTTATTCAAAATGTCAAAGCCTCAAATAATACTCCATGCATCTACTCCTCAAACTTCACTGCATCAATGGAAAATCTGTCTGCCTCTTAACTCAATGATAACACATCTCCAATTCAGGTGACCAAAGACTAATGATATCTAGTTTTGCCAGATGTACCAGGCCCTATGCAAACATGGGAGTTTTCCCAGAGTGTGCCCAAACTAGTTCACAGACAAGATCGTTAAAATAAATTGATCAATTATTGCACTGCTGCTCGAGCTACATAATGTTTTCTCTATTTTAAAACAATCCCTACACTTGAAAATTGACTACAAAATATTTCAACTTGTCCTGAGATTGTAAAAGACAATACATAAACAAAACACTTTTTCCTTTCCTTCAGATCCTTTACTACCACATCCTGTCTAGTCCACCTACCTTTGATTCCTCTGGATAATCCCTTATTCTGCAACATATACCCATCCAGATGCCTTTTATATGTTGCAGTTGTACCAGCCTCCACCACTTCCTCTGGTAGCTCCTTCCATGCACGTACCACCCTCTGCGTGAAAAAGTTGCTCCTTAGATCTCTTTTATATCTTTACCCTCTCATCCTAAACTTATGCCCTCTAGTCCTGGACTCCCCCACCCTATTTATCCTATCCATGCCCCTCATGATTTTGTAAACCTCTATAAGGTCACCCCTCAGCCTCTGATGCTCCAGGGAAAACGGCCGGGTGTGAAGGGTCTGTTTCCATGCTGTATATCTCTATGACTCTATATTAAGGGCAACTCAACCATATTGTAACCTTAGAAAGTAACAGTTCAAGTCATCTGCCGCGTGCACACACACATGCACAAATGTTTCCTTTTAACTTTATCTCAGTGTCACGACTATTTTACCTTCTGTTAAGCCGATTAATTTCTTCATCCTTCCGGACAATTTCCAGGCGAGCAGTTTTTATTAGTGCTGATATATTCTTCTTTAGCTGGGTATTTTCATTTGACAGGGTGGAGTTCTGGGAAAAAACAGAAAGGGGACACTATTTTACAACCAATTCATAATCACACTGTAGGCTGTGGAATCATGACAACTGTTTCTAACAGTGCAGCTAATAGAACACAACGTCACACCAACCTGCCTCATACATACAGTAAATAAAATGAATTCCATCTGCTTTTAGCGTAAGTACCATTACTTCCCTTTTTCTATCATCTTATGTGCCCTTCTAGTTAGATCAGCAGGGACAAGGAAGGTTTTTCTTAGTTCACTGAACCAGATACACAGATCCTTACCTTATCATCACGGTATTCAAAGATTAAAATGATTCCAGAGTTTATGCCATGACCCTTTACCAAAAAGTCCATTTCCACAAATTGATCCTTGTTTACATAATAGCTTTGAAACATTGAATTTACATCAGTTTGAACCTGTATTACTTCATCTACCTGCCATGCCCAGATTGTATAAGTCACTCCAATCATAAAAACAAATCTTCCTCATCCTTGCCTGCCTTGGCTGACATGTGACTCCAGACCCACGCCGATATGGTTGACTCAACAGCCTCAGTAAGGGCAATAAATGCCAGCCAGCAGCGTCAACATCCAATGAGCGAATAAAGGAAATTCTTGTGAAAGTCCTTTCCTTTAGCATAATGTTGCAACTAACTTTATTTTCTAGTCATGGTAGCTTAGCTGCACAATGTGAGTCTGTACCATCTCGGGATGGGTTGGAGAAAGGGTTTTCCATATCTTGCACAACATCAAGTATTTATTTGACATCTCCACACTCATTATCCTTTGGTTTACACAGCAGCAATTCAATCTAGTTTACTATGCTCAATAGGGGCTACAGCATACATGAGAATCATGCAATGCAGCAACTCACTGTCACGACATCTCTACTGCCAAGGACAAGTGTGCCATATTATGCAAACACCACCTCAAAGCCCATTCCCATCTGTTTTGGGATACATACTGTTCCTTTATTACAGTTCGGTCAAAATCCTAGAAATCTCATTAGAAGATACTTGCGAGAACATTATCTCCACAAGCATTTCAAGGCCAACCATCACCTTCTCAGGAAAATTAGTGACAGACAATAAATGCATTCTTCCCAATGTGGTCCACATATTAAAACTCAGTGAAAAAGATTTCCAAAGAGCCTTTGAGTACTGAAGCTAGATGCTCACGCAGCAGGATGGAAGAAGGAACCAACACCAATAAATTTCAAAATTGAAAATGATCAGAAATCACAGAAACTGACTAAGATTTTCTTTCATCTCAAGCAATATTGCCTCGTCTTTGAAACTATCAAAAACTGTAAGAAATTCATGTTTATCATGAAACAAGTGGGACGATAATGTTCATCAATTACCTGGATTTGTACTTCATGCAGTTTCTTCAATAATTCTTCAACTTTTCTTTCTCTTTCAATAAATTTTTCTTGAAACTGTCATGATAAAAATAAGTGGTAATGACATATGTCTGCCTGAAAGCTCATTTTTTCATCCATCACTTACATTCTTGAAGATCATATTTCTTAACAGGTCGTGTGCAAGGACGAATCAGAACAAGCAAAAATACCACTTTCTGTTACTGGTTGGAGGAAAAAAATTTGTATGACCAAGTGAGTAGGTTTTGAGCTCTAGAAAACTGCCACAAGATGCTACAATGACAAGCCACATGACATGGGAGAAGAAAATAGTCTGTAGCTATGAAAGGAATTTTAAAAAAAAGCCAAATTAGGATTCAGAGGTCCAATTAATCTATATAGGAAACATTCCTTAGGACAGACTGACACTCATCTCAAGAATTTTGCAAAGACGTAAAAGGCTACTTGGACTCAGTCTTCATTACTGCCAAAGATGAGCTTTTGACACATCAAACTGCTGATTCGAAGGTTGCAAATTTCAATATAAATACGTAAGTAGCAGCGGCTGGAATAAGTTTTCAAAATTGATTGGGTTGCTGATCCTGACAACATTTCTGGTTGATGCTCAACTGAACTGAGCCTGTATCCAGCAAATAGCTTTATTGTACATTTACAGTTAAGTAGCAACTGGAAAGTGGCAGTAAGGGATAGGCTTTATGGATCAAATGAACTTTTTACATCTGCAATTTGCCTTTGCTCATTTCACAAGGTGGCCTTACCTAAATCAAATGATGCTATAACCAAACATGTACCTCTTTCAAAGAGATTTCTTTTGCAGTTGTCTCTTCAGTGAGGATCTCCTCATAGAGATCAAAACAATCTTTAGCAGGTCTACTCTTCCCTGTAGTGTCACCTGCAACAAAAATGTAACTTTGTAACACATTGATAAATCATTGAAAAACAAAGTTATTTTATTCTAAAGGAAACCTTTAAGGTATAGGAGACATGTCGTTACAAAATTAACTGATGCTAATCCTCCAGAAATGTTCCTTTAAAATTGATTTTAGATGGTATGCAAGTAGCAATAGGCAAATATTCTGTACTTACACTGATGAGTTGAGATTGTAACTAAAGAACTTGTATTTGAATACTATCTTTCATGGCCTCGGGAAGTCACAAAGCATTTGACAGTCAATGTATTCCTTCTGAAGGATTACCAATGTCACTTCAGAAGGATACACAGCTGTCATTTTCAGTGCAGAGACTTATTACCAGCAAATTAAATATATGAAATCTTGATGTCAGTTGTAAGAAAAATGTGGGCCAGGACAGCTGTCATAGGGATTGTTTGGTCACCTTTGACTCAAGGTAAGGGATCCTGTTTACATACCCCAAACATGCAAAAGCAATGGTCTACCAGTAATATTTTCCCTCAATATTGGATCCAGGTGCCATCCCAAATAATGCACTCAACTCTCAAAGCATTGAACTCAAGACCAAAAACAAAAATGCAACCACTGGCTGAAGTTATTGGTTAGTACCAGATATGGATTTACAAGTTATCAACCTATAATACCAACTGCATGCTCTGCAACACGAGAATTACAAAGCAAAGAAACTTGTGCATTAGTAATTCAGGTTCCACAGTGCAACAACAATTTCCAACAACTGACCTCATAAAAGCAGTTAGCGCTTAAAGAAGTTTTGTGAGTTTTATATTAGCTTATGGGTTTTGGTGAACCTTTGTTCAATTTTATCTTGTACAATAATGACAAAGTAAATTGATATCTTTTAGCTTCTTTTCCCCAAATGTTTTATACAGGACAGAATAAAAGAAATGTAACCATATCAACAAATTATAAATGTACCAGAATGGGCACGTGTAATGTACAATCAAACATCAAAAATAAAGCTTATGGAACCTACCAGCTGCATTTCAGTTAATTATGGGGGTCGAGGTAAGTCCTCACAAACGAGACAAGATGGCACCTGCAATTGCTACTCCATTTCTCTGAAGGCTCTCTGTTCATGGTCTCCTCTCCCGTTCTGGTTGCTTTGGCTTTAGTATTACATTGTTTGAATTTGGATTTGGATGGCTTTGTGGGACCAATTTCCTCAGCCAATGATCGTGTGGGAATTACTTTGGCTTCTGCTCATTCCTTTCAGCTGACATTTTCTCTTTGCCATTCCCCTACCCTAGTAGTGGCTCCTTTCCCCTAGTCTTATCTTGAAATGTTGATTTACAAATCTCAACATTTCAAAGGCTGAAATCTACACTTCCTTTTTTTTTAATCAATTCACACCAAACAGTGCAAATATTGTTTATCTTGACTTCCTTCATCCTTTGCTGTTCAAGCGTTTCTTCAGGTTTTTAAGCTCTTTTATGAAAAATGTTCTTTTTGTTGATCCTTTTATTTGTTGTGTAGTGAATGGAAGCTCTTACAAAAATGGATTCTGTCGAAAAAAATCTTAGAGCTGGGAATCGGAAGAAAATTAAGTGGACTGATGGCCAGATCATAACCAGCACCTTTGGAAATTTAATTAAATAATCTCCAAATGCTGAAAACTTATTAGTTATATTGTCTTGTGCTTATACCTATTCAGCTTTGATGATATCCAGCTCCTCAAGACTTGCATTATACTTAATATCAACATAGAATCAGTATAGGGGGATAGGTTACTGACTGCAGTCTTCCTAGGAATTGGAGGTATCATGATCCATTTGCTTTCAGTTCATTGAAGCTAAGTCAAACTACAATTAATGGATAGGTTGCTGACAGATTATCTTCAAACACCTTTGATCTAATCAGTTACAAAGTTTGTAAGATGGAAATGCATATAGCAAATTCTAACTCAAACACAAAATGGATGACACCTTTAGTGTCTGACAAGTGCTATTATTTTAAAGACTTAGCTTACTGACTTGTGGCCCAGATAGACATTGCGAATGTGTGATAGAACTGTCCAAATGTACGAGTGATCGTATTCTGCTGCAGTGAACTACTTGGCTTCTTTTCCCTAATGATTAAGCATCGCCAAAATAAGAGGCCATCTCTCAGCATGCAGCTATAAAACTGAAGGATTAGAGGGCATTTCGTGCATCAACACTACAACCTTTAAGCATTGAAATGTTTTGAAAAATTAGTGAATGTTATTATTTTCAACATACGTGATGCAGACTGTTCACCTCCTTGATAGTCTGTGTCCAGGCCATCATAGATATCTACAGAGTTTTCATTCTCAGTCTTCGCTGGAGAAACTACAATATGCACAAAGAGAAAGCAAACAAATACTTCAAAAATGATTAAAAGCACACAAATCAAAACTGAACGCATTACTTTGTAGCCCTGGAACCACGTGGGTAGTTGTTAGCCAAGAATTGGAATGCATAAAAATGCAACAACTGCTCAGTTAGCAGGGAGAACAGAAGAACATCATAAGAGTAAGGGCAAAAGTGACAGAGTTGGTCAGAGACAGAAAGACAAAGTGGGGATGGAAAAAGAGATTCAAGATGACAGACAAACACATATTTCCATAAAGAATAACAGAAAAATGCTCCAGTCAGGCAGCATTTGTGCAGAGTAACAGAGTCTTTCATCAGTACAGGAAATAGTTTTAAATTTTCAAAACCTACCATAATTCCAAGGGGGAATGTAGAAAGATGGATGAAAGGGTCTGTGACAGGGCAAAATACAGATAAGTTTAAATAAAAACAGGATCCGTGGTATTAGGTGAAAGAGAATGGGATTGGGAGATGTGAATCGAATTTTCAATACCAAAGGAACTAAAAGGGTAATTGGTTTATTCAACTGTGCTCACACAGAGAGGTGCCTCGGGAAAGGGAGGGATGCTGGGGGTGACCAAGTAGTGGACTGAGGTTAGCTGGAGAGAGTGATCCCTTGCAGAATGCTAAAGCAGAGAAAGGAGGTTGGCAGCAATCACTCCACAGGACGATCCATTAACAGGAAGTTTGATGGGGTGAAAGGTAAAAACCACAGAATCTTTACTGTGGTACTGGGAGGGTGGGGAAAAGGCAAGAGTGGGAGAGGATGAACAGAGAAGACATGGTTGAGGACCCCATGAACCACAATGGAGGCAGGCAGAAGAGAATCCACCGTTCAGGAAAAAGTTCCACATATTCGAAGCACAATTACGGATAGTTACATTATCTGTAAAAAATGGGATGGAGATGGAGAAACTTTAGAATGGAAAAGCATCCGGATAGGAAGCAGGGAGTAAGGAAATGTAGAAGTAGGGAACTCAATGGATATACAGTCAATATTTCAAGTCCAGAGGTGCATAATAACATCTCTGAACAGATTGATTATAGAAAAACTACCTGTGTTTTGTAATGTGAGAGTTGCAACCCCATATTATAGAAAAATGGTGCTTTAGAAATAGCGGTTAAAGTGTTGGTGATGTAAGTGCATTACAGCCAACATGCATTTTAAAAGTTTGCGCTTAGAAACAGTGTCCCCAATTCATCAATTGCATTAAAGTGAACTTGCAATAACGAACCGTGCATTAAAGCAGAACAACCTGCAGTTTTTAACAAAAGATTTGATAGCCTAACACCAGAAATGGAGACAATATAGGGTAGGCAAGGCAAGGAAAGGAAGAGTCAGAGCCTAACTATGTGAAGGCAAAGGTTGATGAAATGTTAAACATTAGGATGGGTAGATAACAGTATCAATACAGTCATCAGTAAACCAAAAAGGGGATCTGGAAATGGGTGTCATTAAACCTTTCCTAACATTAGCTCTCCTGCACCTCCATGCAAACCATAAGACTGCTCTTTGGTTTTTCTTCCCACCTTCTATCTTGTTCAGTTGTTCAAAACCTGTTACTGTATATTTCCAATTTTCCCCATTCTGATGAAAGGTCAGGACTGAAACATTAACTCCATTCTCTCTCCACATTCACGCTGCCAGACTTACCGAGTATTAGCAGTATTTTGTGATTTTACTTCAGATTTCCAGCAACCACAGTATTTTGTTCCAGATAAATTTCCTGGAACTAATGATAAAATACTAAACTCTACATCTGTGCACCCTTCCTCAAAATTTACAAACCAGTGCTTAGACTTATGATACCCACAATCACCTCATATCAGATCTACGTCCTCTCTGATGACAGACAAATCAGCACCATCTTCAACTCCCCCAGGCCAAAACAAGTTGCCAAACTCCAACCACCCAGCCTAGTTTTGCTAAAGCTTGGGATATTCCACAAAGCAGGTGAATTGAAGGACCTTAACTCCAGTCCACCTTCCCAGTATCACAAAATCAATATGTAACTCAAATTGGTACATATTTGTTCAACATTCCCAAATTTAAAATGCTTAAAGAATAACAATTAAACATAAGAAAACACACTTATAGGGTGACCTCCATATCCATAGAACCGCTTTCCACAGTTTCAGTTACCTGCGGTTTACCACAGCCTGAATATATTATAGGGAATCTTCTGGAACCAGGGAGCTGATGGGAAGGTAAATTTCCCATTTAAATGAATGAGTTTGCTCCTATCTGCAGTTTCGGGCTTCTGCAGTAGGTTTTGGAACCTATCCCCCATGGATACGGGGGGGGGGGGGGGGGGGGGGGGGGGGGAACAACTGTACAATGTGCACAGAATCTTGGACATGGAATTTGATCCATGAAGTACCACTGCTAAAAAAGACATTTTCTCACTCATCAGGACAATTCACGAGAAAGATCAGTGCAAGGAAATATACCAGTTATACTGTAGGAGAGGAGTGTTGATTGGCTGGCAAGTGAATTCTGATTGTACAGGCACTATCTTGGAGAATGCACCAGTTAGACAATGACTGACAGTTAACTGTCAAGCTTTGTGAAATGTTAAACCCAGCAGGTTGACCAACTGGCCCAGGGATTTTCCTGAGAAATAGACCCGAGAATGGTCACTTATTTTGTTGAAACTGAAACAGTGTGAATATGTGTTCTGTGTGCCTGCAGAGTACATAGGAACACGTGTTAATACATCCAGCTTTCAGTATGCACAAGGATAGTACACTGCAAGTTCAAGGGTCAATTCTAAATTGGTCATCAGTATAATTATTTATGCACCTGGGATTATTTAGCACATTGCGCAGTGCTAAAGTGTTGTACAGCGCTTACACAAGTGCTAGGAGAAAGTGAGGGACTGCAGATGCTGGAGATCAGAGTCGAGTGTTGTGCTGGAAAAGCACAGCAGGTCAGGCAGCATCCAAGGAGCAGGAGAATCAATGTTTCAGGCATTAGCCCTTCTGTACAACAATTATTTGTATACCATTAACATAACAAATGGAAGTAAATGAGCAACCCTAATGCATTTCATTGCACAACACAAAACTGCATTTCCTCTAGCTCACCACAAAATAACCACACGAAATCTTCTAGTGCAAAGAAAATAATTAATGACCAAATAGCAAGATTGGTGTTAGCAAGATAGCACAAAAGTTAAATCCTCCTTCATATTCAGTGTGGATTTCAAAATGCAGGAAATGCATCAAAAAGCACAAAAGGAAACAAACATTTCTGGGGATGCACAGCCTCAGCATCTTCTTTATCCACCCACACCAAGAAAATATACCCTTTGCCTTCACAACACATATCTAAGTTTGGAAGTCATGTATATTTCCCCCACACAGTATAACTGAAGAAACAAAGGTTTAGCTACAGTTCAAATTGCAAATATTGTGTATTTACTTTTGTTACCATGTTGTAAGAATTTTATTCAACACTATTCGGGATTTGTCAGTCTTCTTCAAACTATTGATCGTGTTTTACATGTTTTATAATT
The DNA here is from genome assembly GCF_004010195.1 of Chiloscyllium plagiosum. NCBI lineage: Eukaryota > Metazoa > Chordata > Chondrichthyes > Orectolobiformes > Hemiscylliidae > Chiloscyllium > Chiloscyllium plagiosum. The sequence goes on from NW_025211838.1 coordinate 12,688, forward strand.
AACATGCTGCAATGCATTTCAGTTCTGGATCATTAGCGGATCTCCTATTGTGCGCTTCTCTGCGAGTTGAGAATTATACTTAGCCATTAAGATCAGAAACTAACAGTCATCCCCTATACTGAGGCAGCCTGCAGGATTTAGAAGGTTAAGGGTTGATCTTGTTGAATTCTTCAAGATAATAACAGGAAAAGACATGGTAGATAAAGACAACTATTTCTACTGGTTGGGCACTGTAGAACTCGGGCAAAGTCTGAGAATTAGGGCCAGGCCATTTAGGAGAGATATTAGGAAGCACTTCCACGCACAAAAAGTGGTAGATGGAAAGAACTCTGTTCCACAAATGGCTGGATGCAAAAATCAGTTGTTAATTTTAAATCTGAGGCAGATAAAGTTTTGTTAACTAACAGGTTTTAAGGGATAATGGGCGGAAGGTAGGTACATGGAATTTGGCCACAGATCAGCCACGATCTCACTGAATGGAACAGATTTGAGGTGTTGAATGGTCTACCGCTGTTCTTGTATCGAAACACTAGTACTGGCCATAATGGATATGGGGCATCTTTCCCCATCAAATTGTACTTGGAGACTAACTGGGATTGATATAATGGTGACTGGAGATCACAGACAGGATATTTGTGCTAAAACTGTAGCCATATGCTCAACAGTTTAAGTAAGTGACACGCTGGCATTAAGAATTTATATTGTTTCTTACCAAAACTGTCCTCTTGCAGCAGGTCACCATAAAGGTAATCCATGTGGCTGCTTCCACTGTCACTCTCCATGATGTCTTCAGAAATTCTCCATCTGACTGAAGGAAAGATTTATAGTATTGCTTGGATCATCATAACTTTCAAGCACATTAGCAAAACACCACCTGGCTCAATAACAGGTACAGAAGTCTACTGAAGTCAAGTCTGAACTTCCCTGTTGTCAAGTTTCACTGGTCAGGTTTTACTGCATATTTAAGCTACACATGCTTAAATATGCTTCCATTGATAAAATACCTAATTGATATTGAAATAATATATTAATTTTAAAATAGTTATTAATTATTATGGAGATTGTACGTCTAAGATTTTTCAAAACCAGTCACCTCTGCATTGAGGTTGTTTTAAAAATCTAATGAACAAAACACAATGAATACCAACTTCAAAGTATATTTTGTATAAAATGTACTTTTGCTGATAAGTAAAAATTCTATTCAAATCCAACTAAATTTCATATTACAACTTAAAAACACCTGTAACTATGGATAAATTATTTTTGACTTGTTCCAAAAAAACTCTCCAAAATGCACCAAGATGACAAATCCAAGGTAATTCATCTTTTTCCTCCAATGCTTGCAACTTCCTGCAGGCTTCCACATGCTGAAATGAACTCACTGACTCAGCACAGTGACAACATTGGCATCTATCTGGCAGAATAGAAAACTGCTCAGGTAGGTCCTCACCAAAAAGCAGGACAAATCCAATCTGGCCAATTAATCCCCCTGTCTACACTTGATTATCGGTAAATTGATGGAAGGAGTCATCAATGTGCTATCAAGCAACACTTGTTGTGCAACAAAGATAAGGTCACCACAGTCCTACCAGGCCACAGGGTTCCTCTTTTATTAGAGAATCAGACAACTGGTAGGGGTTTAACTAGAGGTCAGCTTCCTAGGGGAGAAGCAAGGTTGAGAAAGAGTGTGCTTCACGGTAACGTCACCCAGTGTGAGAATTGAACCCATGCTGTTGGCATCACTCTCCATTGCCAATAAGCCATTCAGCCAACTGAGCTTACCTAACCTGTTCACTGACATTCAAATTTGGGCTCCATAAGGCCCACTCACCTCCTGATCAGGCTTGGGCTGACTTGTGGTAAATAACATTTAAGTCATACATACCTTAAGCCTTAGTTCAAACATTTACAAAAGACCTGAACTTCAAAGTGTTCTACTTTCAAAACTAGAGGCAAATGAAAATCAGGGGGAAAATTGTCTGCTGGATGGAATCAAACCTAACAAAGGATGATGATTATGGTTGCTAGAGGTCAATGATCTCAGTCCCAGGACAAATCACTTCAGGAGTACCTCAGGGTAGTGTCCAAAGCCTGACCATCTTCAGCTCCTTCATCAAAATCCTTCCCTTCATCATAAAGTGAATTTACTGGATGACTGCACAATGTTCAGCACCATTCGCAACTCCTCAAAAGCTGAAGTAACCCATATACAGTCAGATCCAGTCAGAGTTGAAGCTCAGGAATAATGAAGGCCTTATGCCTAAAATGTCTACTCTCCTGCTCCTCGGATGCTGCCTGACCTGCTGTGCTTTTCCAGGATCACACTTTTTGACTATGACACCCCAGCATCTGCAGTCCTCACTTTCTCTCAGGCTGATTAGTGGCAAGTAACTTCTGTGCCACACAGGCGTCAAGCAATGACCATCACAAACAAGAAAGAATCTAACCACTGCTCCATTTACATGACCATTGCTGAATCCCCTAGCAAATGCCTGAGATTACCAATGTCCAAAAACTGAACTAGCCATATAAATACGGAGGCTAATGTGGCTAAATTATGAAGGGCATAGATTAAGTAGACAGGAAGAAACTTCCTCCTTTGATAGAGAGATCAACAACCAGCAGAATAGTGCGAAGTTGCAGAAAGTTTAGAGGGCAGTTAAGGAAAAACCTTTACACTGAGGGGGTGGTGGGAAACTGGAACTCAGTACTTGTAAGGATGGTACACACAAAAACTCTCATACTACTTCAGAAGTATGTAGACGTGCACTCATGATGCCAAGGCATACAAGATTATGGGCCACATACTGAAAACTGGGATTAGCATGGTTAGGTGGTTGTTTCTGTTCAGTACTGACATGATGGGCCAAGGGACTTTTTTTTTCCCTGTGCTGTAGATCTCTATGACTAAGAGCAAATCAGAGGCTGGGAACTCTGTGGCAATAATCTCACATCATTTCTCCCCAGAGCCTATCCACCATCTACTCGTCACAAGCCAGCAGTCTGATAGAATATCCTCCAACTCAAAATACAAGACAAAGCAACCTGGTTAATCGGCACCCCAACCAACACTTTTAAGCTTTCTCTTTTGCCACACACAGTGATAGCCCTGTGCACCATTTATAAGATGCACGGTAGCAGCTCACTAAGGCTCCATCAATAGCATCTTCCAAACATGTCACTTCTAGAAGGAAAACGGCAGGAGATGCATGGGAACTGCATCACTTGCAAGTTCCCTTCCAAACAAACATCAAGCTGGCTTCAAACTATACCACTATTCTTATAATGTTAACTTGGCTAAAACCTTGGGAACAGCTCGCTATCAGCACTGTGCACCTACACAACATTGACCAATGGTTCAATAAAGTGACGCATTTTCCTTTACTCTCACTATCTCATTTATCCATGATGTTTAATTAATTGTGTCTGTAGTTTAATACATTTCTCTTGAACTCAACTGATCACCATTTTATTTTTTTTCCTTGTGTTGTTCTAACACTAGATTTCTTTTCCTCACAGTCTATCTCTGCTAGCTCCATTCTAACGCCCTCACAAATCATCTTTCTTCCAAAAATGTATTACTCTGATTTTTGTCTTGTATTGTGCTCAATCATTATTTTGAACATTTCTGTTATGATCACTGTTCACTATCCTGTGCTCATTTTAACCATCTGCTCCGGGTCAATTCCTATTAGTAGGTTCTGTAATGGTTCTTCTCTTGTTTAGCTTTTTACATTCTGCATAAGGGAGTTCTGAACATGGCGTAAAAAGAAAACTTCATTCTTTCTTCCCATATCCCTTCTTTGGGGTGTATTTGAGGTAGTTGACTTTATTTAAGATAAAAGATATCAAATGATCAATTTATTTACCTATTTCTTCCTCCCTACAGTATCATTGAACTTTTGGCCTTTCAAGTCAATACTGCTAAAAATAGACTACCTACTAGACTCTCATTCCCGCACTGGGCCTATAGTCTTGAATGTTATTACACTAACTTCTCATCAAAACACATTTTTTAAGTTTTGATTTTCTACCTCAATTACCCTCCTAGACAGTGCATTTCAGATTCCCTCAACTCTCTGTGAGAACATTTTTTCCCGTTGAATCTCCTCTGAATCTTAAAATGAAGGCACCTAGTTATTGATCCAATAACAAGTTGTACAGAAGCTTTCCATTCACTCTGTCCACTCTCTGCATGATTTTATATGTCTCAATCTGATCCCCTCTCAGCTTTCTCTGCTCCAAAGAAAACAATCTGAGCTTATCCACCCTCTCTTTATAGCTGAAATGCTCCATTCCAGTTAAAATCCTGGCAAATCCGCTATGCACTGGTGCAATCACATCCTTCCGTAGTGTGGTGACTATAACTGTACATGGAACTCCAGCTTTGGCCTTACCAAAGTTCAGATGGCTCCAAAATAATCTCCCTACTCTTATGATCTATGTCACATTTGACAGAGACAAGCATTCCTTCTTAACCACCCTATTAACCTGTCCTGCCATCTTCGGGTATCTGCGAACAAGCACCCCAAGATTCGTCAGTACTTCTGACCTTCTTAGTCAAAGATGTACAACACTGAAACATACCCTGCAGTCCAACTCGTCCATGCCCACTAGATACACTACCTAATCTAGTCCCATTTTCCAGCACTTGGCCCATATCTCTCTAAATCCTTCCGATTTACATACCCATCCAGACACCTTTTAAATGTTGCAATTGTACTAGCCTCCACCATTTCCTCTGGCAGCTCATTCCATACACGTACCACTCCCTGTGTGAAAAAGTTGCCCCTTAGGTCTCTTTTATACCTTTCCCCTCTCACCCTAAAGCTATGCCCTCTAGTTCTGAATCCCCCACCCAAGGGAAAAGACTTTGTCTATTTATCCTATCCATGCCCCTCATGATTTTATAAACCTCTATAAGGTCACCCCTCAGCTTTTGATGCTCCAGGGAAAACAGCCCCAGCCTGTTCAGCCTCTCCCTATAGCTCAAATCCTCCAACCCTGACAACATCCTCGTAAATCTTTTCTGAACCCTTTCAAGTTTCACAACATGTATCCTGGCATTAATGGAGTACTCCCTTGTCTTGTTCCCTCTTCCAAAGTGCATCACCTCACACAGATCAGAGTTAAATTCCATCTGTCACAGATCTGCTGATCTGACCAGTCGATTTCTTCCTGTAACTTAACACTTTCCCCCCTCGCTAATTTTTATGTGATTCACAAATGTACTTACTGTCCCTCCACAATCTCATGTAAATCTTTTATGAGCGAGGTTTGAGAAGATTTGTAGCTCAGGTTGAGGTCCTGGATGTACGTTTGCTTGCTGAGCTGGAAGGTTTATTTTCAGACTGTTCGTCACCATTCTAGGTAACATCTTCAGTGAGCCTCCGGGTGAAGCATTGGTGGTGTAGCCCACTTCCTATTTGTGTGTTTAGGTTTCCTTGGGTTGGTGATGTCATTTCCTATCCTTTGTCTCAAGGAGTTGTAAATGGGATCCAAGTCAATGGGTTTGTTGATAGAGTTCCAGTTGAAATGCTATGCTTCTAGGAATTATCATGCGTGTCTCTGTTTGGTTTGTCCGAGGATGGATGTGTTGTCCCAGTCGAAGTGGTGTCCTTCCTCATCCGTATTTAGGATGCTTGCAAGAGTGGGTCATGTCTTTTTATGGCTAGTTGATGTTCATGTATCCTGGTGGCTAGTTTTCTGCCTGTTTATCCAATGCATTGCTTGTTACACCTCTTGCGAGGTATTTTGTAAATGACATTAGTTTTGCTTGTTGTCTGTATAGAGAATTTCAAATTCATTAGCTGCTGTTTTAGTGTTATTGGGTTTGTGGGCTACCATGACGCCAAGGGATCGGAGTACTCTGGCAGTCATTTCCGAGATGTCTTTGATGTAGGGGAGAGTGGCTAGGGTTTCTGGATGTGTTTTGTCTGCTTGTTTGGGTTTGTTGCTGAGAAATCGGTGGACTGTGTTCACTGGGTATCTTAGGACATACCAAACAGAGACACGAGAATTCCTAGAAACATGGCATTCCAAGAGAACTGGATCAACAAACACATTGACTTGGATCCCATTTACCACCCTCTGAGAAAAAGAACAGGAAATGACATCACCCCAAGGAAACCCAACACATAAGTAGAAAACTGGCTACACCACTAGTTCTTCATCTGGAGCTCAAAGATGTTACCTAGTATGGTGACGAAACGTCTGAAAACAAACTTCCAGCTCAGCGAGCAAACCTACTTCCACATTTTTTATGAATATCACAAACAATAAGGGACTCAGCACTGATCCCTGTGATACAGCACTGCACGCAAGTATCCAGTCACACAATCACCCTTCTACCACCACCCTCTATCTCTTGCCACTAAACCACATTTGGATTCATCTTGCCAAGATTACCCTGGATCCCATGAGTTTTAACTTTGTTTATCAACTTCCCACGTGGGACCTTGTCAAAGGACTTGCTGAAATCCAGAAAACTACAACTGTCCTACCCTCATCCAAACACTTGGTCAGCTCCTTGAAAATTTCCACCAGATTTGTTAAGCATGAGCTCCTCTGACAAAGCGTGCTGACTATCCCTGATCAAACCTTGCTACTCTAAATGGAGTTGAATTTCCTCATTCACTATTTTCTACAATAGTTTCTCTACCATTAATGTTAGATGGACTCGGCTACAGCTCCCTGGTCTATTGCTACCACCCTTCTTGTGAAACCAAATTAGCTGTCCTCTGGCATCTTCCCTGTGGAGGACATTATTAAAATTTGAGTCAGGACCCTGTAATTTCTTCCTTTGTCTCCCACAACAGCCCAGGATACAGCTCATCCAGACTTGGACTTGTAATCTATATATTACCCAAATCCTTTGCCTCAATTTAGACAGATTCAATTTCTGTTTTCATGTCAGTCATATATATATTTTCTCTCGAGGGTTCCATCTCCTTAATAAATCAAATCCTCCATGACAACACCCTTGCTGTTCGGCAGCTCCCTTGTAGGGACTACTTTTTGGTACCATGAATAGCTTTACACCAATTATTCCAACAGCTTTCAACTTTATCTTCAGTGGGACAAAGTATTGAAGGATAAGACTAGGATTTGCTGGATTAATCCTGTGATATTTATGCACCATTGCTCCACTCAGATATTTCCCACGTATTGAGCCATCACATTCTAGATGCTTGTACACTTTGAGCACTACGTTGACAAATTACATTCTACTGTTTCAGCTACATAAATTATTTTATTAGATTTAAGACTTAGGGCACAAAGTTATAAAACTTATTGGACTCTTACTTCATTTTAAACTAATTCTGCATCGTATGTGGAGAATGATTTGTCACTTTCCTTCTTGTTGCATATTCACACTTATAAGTCATAAATTTCTGTCGGTTCTCCCCCCACACATTTTCGAATTGCGAGTTAATCTGTATTCAGCATTTCCTTCAGATGTGCTGAGTCATATGGACTTATTTTTTAAAAATCCAAATTAAATATACATTAAAAATATCTTCCTGAATTTATGCAAATGCAGGAACAGGTGTAGGCCATTCAGCCCTCTGAGTCTGCTCTACCATTTAATACAATCATATCTGATAAAACACTTCAATGTCATTTACCCATGCTATTCCCACTCTAACCCTTTATGCTAATCAAACGTTTATCAAGCTCTCCTTTAAACATACTCAGAGGTCGAGTTTCCGCAGTCCTGTGAAGTAGGGAATTCCAATGACTCATAACCCTAAGAAACTCTCCTCACCCTAATCCTAAATGAAACCCTCTTAATTTTGAATTGTGCTCTGGTTCTAAATACTCCAACCAGGGGAAACAACTTGCCTTTATCTACCCTTTGTAACACATTAAATGCTTTGTAGGTTTCAATGAGATCATTCTTCAAAACTGTAAACAATACAGGCCTATTTTGCCCAACCTGAGAACACATCTATTAAGCCTCTGTTGCCATCCCTCTATGGCAACAATCTTTTGAGGGAAAGATATTAAACCTGCACACAGTACTCCAAGTGTAGTCTAACCAAGCACTTACACAATTAAAGAAAGACTACACTATTCCTGTCTTCTAAAACTTAAGAACATTCTATTAGCCTTCCTAATAGCTTGCTGCACTTGCATATTAGCCTTCAATGACTCATCAACAATGACAGCTAGGTCCATCTGTACATCTACATTTTCCAGAGTCTAGAGTGTGGTATTGGAAGAGTACAGCAGTCAGGCAGCATTCAAGGAGCAGGAGAATCGATGTTTCGGGCATAAGCCCGGTCATCAGGAATGAATCACTGAAGGACTTATGCCCGAAACGCAGATTCTCCTGCTCTCTGGATGCTGCCTGACCTGCTATGCTTTTCCAGCGCCATGCTCTCGACTCTGATTTCCAGCATCAGCAGTTCTCACTTTCTACTATCTGTATTTTCTAACCTCTTACTAAATAAGAAATGCGCTGCACATATGCTCCTCCTACCAAGAGATAATCTCATATTTCTTTATGTTGTATCTGATCTGCCACTTCATGCATACCTGCTAATCCCATTCAAACCCTTTTGAAGTGACAAGGAAATTCTGATAAGACTATTGTGCTACATTCACTTCAAAGTTTATGTAAGTTATTTAAATTCCAGCATAAACATTTATCTGGGCCCCTCTTGAACGAGTTATCCATCCAACAGCATTCCCAGACATCTTGGTTCATATACTCACCATGCTCATACGTTAAATTTGAACACTATTTTTGAGCTTCTGTTCAAGCCTCTTAGTTACACAGCCCCCAGAAGATTAACACCAAGATTATTAAATAACATACAATATTTACTTATACCCCTCAAAACAATCTATCTTGCTCATGGCATTAACTATCTCAAAAAAAATTACCTTTAAAGTCACTCGTTATACGTCAGTTTTAAAACTTGAATGCACATTCATCATCCCTCTGCTGAGCTTGTATTGATTATGTCAACAAAGACTATAAATGGCATTCAGATTCAATATACTGTACTTAGAACCTTCACTAGATCAAACACCATGAGCTGTACATCCCCATCTTCAAACACACACATATTGTACCCACGATGTGGCGCAGCTGGTGTTAGACTGGGGTAGACAAAGTTAAAAATCACCTGTTGCAGTTCAACAGGTTTATTTGGAAGCACTAGCTCCGAAAGCTAATAAACCTGTTGGACTATATAACCTGATGTTGTGATTTTTAACAAATTGTAAACACTTCTAATTGCCCTGTGCTAAACAGTCAGTATTCTAATATTGTTTTTTTGTAATCTATGTTGATATCACGATCACCATTTATTGGTCCACTTTGAGAAAGTGGTGAAGGTGCCCTTCTTCTATAACTATACTACAGCAGGGTATTGTGGTCACTTTCCGGATGCCTCAGTAGACAAGTGCTTAGTGCAGCAGCTAAACCATTGAGCAGTGCAAACATTGAAGAGCCTTGATCGCCATCCTACGATCTCCAATCTGTGCCATTTTGCCATACAGAACAAGCAATGCACCAAGGAGTTAAAACAAAATCAGTTCACGGTTCCTGCTGCTGAATATTAACTGTCCGAGCTTCTGGAGCTTGGCTGCACATACCTGAGAATGAGGGTGAAGGGCCAACATTCGAAGCATAAATCTAAATGTCAAGAGAGGAGATAGACGACAAAAAAAAAATGCTAACTGCAGCCCAGGAAAACGCAATCAGTGAGCACGACAAACACACAGAACCCGAAGAAAACACAAATGCAAAGTTTTAATTTTTCTATGTTGCAGTTATGGAGTGAACAACGCTCAAACTGAGGATACGTATAAAGAGGGAAACAGTACAACATAGGGAGGAGTTGTTGCTGGGGGATGGGGGGGGGGGAGATATATTGGTTTCTATGAGTTTGTTATTTTTCCCATACATTCGTGCCACATTCAAATACACACATGTTCCGATAGTAAATAAATACAGGAGGATGGTATGTTTTTTTACCCGCGCACTGTTGAAGTTGCCAGTGCAGACTGCGCCTGCCTCCTGTCTCTGAACCTCCTTATCTCTCTCTCTGCTCCCGGGCCCCAGCTCGCTCTTCGCCGCCTGTCACTCACCCTCGCGCCCCTCTGGCCCGGGAGATGAGAGCGAGGCTGCCCGCGCGCCTTCCACTTTCCGCCCGGGGCCTCCTTCCACCAAGAGGAGCCCTTCTCTCCCCGCCTTCAGACCACCCCTTCCGACAAGCGCAGCAGAGCACACAGCCCTCCGCCGGCAGCGACATCTCCAGGCTGCTCCGACCGCTGCAACTGGAGCGTTGCCTAGCCCCGAGAAAGGCAGCAGTCGTCTTTGTCATGTCACCCAACTCCAGCAGCATTGGAGAGGGAAGGGGGATCATTAGCAGAATAGCTTCAATTTGACAAACAGGAGGCTGGAAGATTTGAAACTTTATCAATTGTCCTGCAGGAGGTGCAAGACCTGTATTTTATTTTGAAACATTGTTCTCTCTCGATGCCCATTAGACCTTAAGATTAGCCATAGTTCTATGTACAGTATTGATGCGTTTGCTGAAAGTGGTATCTTCACTGGCTGCCTTAGCATTTTGAATTAGTGCCAATCTCATTCCTTTTCCAGTGACCTTGAACATTGTTTCTATTTAAAATCATCTAATGGCTCAACTAAATGTGCCTCCACCATGTTTCAGGCAGTTCATTCAGCTACTATTGATTTGGAGATGCTGGTGTTGGACTGGGGTGTACAAAGTTAAAAATCACACAACACCAGGTTATAGTCCAACAGGTTTAATTGGAAGCACTAGCTTTCCTAGCGCTGCTCCTTCATCAGGTGGTTCATTCAGTTACTTGTTGTTTGAAAAGTTTGTTTTTCTTATCTCACATTTGCTTTTTCAAATTTATGACTGCTGGATCTTGATCCATTTATGAGAACATTGTCTCCCTATCTAATCTGGAAATAGTGAGGACTGCCAGATGCTGGAGAGTCAGAGTCGATAAAGTGTGGCATTGGAAAAAGCACTGCAGGTCAAGCAGCATCAGAGGAGCAGGGGAGTCAACATTTCAGGCAGTACCCTTCATCTGATCCTGACTCTCCTGCTCCTCAGATGCTGCCTGACTTCCTGTGCTTTTTCCAGCGCCACACTTTATTGACTCTGATCTACCCATCTACTATGTCCAGACTCCTCATGATTTTGAAACCTTCAATCAAATCTTCTCTTCATCTCTCCAAGGCAGTTTCATTTTCTTCCAAAATTGAAGAACCTCATCCCTGGAACCAGTCTTGTAAAGCTCTTAGAATAGAATAGTAATTTATTGTCACTTGTACTTTTCAAAATAAATACAATGAAAAGTATTTAAGTTGCCGAACTGCAGCACCATTTTAATAACAAAATATATATATATAAAAAGAAAAAAAAGACAAGGTCTGTCTTAGTTCAATTCACAGCTCCAGGGTTCCTGAGGTTGAGAAACCCAAAAGTGAAGGCTGGAACAAGAAATCCCAGGCCGCCAGCAAATCCGTGGGAAGGAATCCCGGACTGTTTAAATCCCAGACTGGATCCACCATGATGCCGAAGAAGCTGAAGCAAAGAATTACAGACTGCCAAAGCCACAGCAAGAAAACCCAGGCCAGGCTGGACCCACAATTATCTTTTCTACAGTTTGGTCCAGAACTATACACAACCCTCCAGCTGAAGTCTAACTAGTGTCTTATGTAAGTTTAGTATAAGCTTCCTTTATTTGTCCTCTAAGTCCCTATTTATGAAGGCTAGAATACTACATGTTTTATTCATTTCTCTATCCTCTGTCTTGTCACCTTTAATGATTCACGTATACATACACCTTGGTCTCTCTGCTCCAACATGTCCTTTAGAATAACACCCTTAGTTATACTGTCTCATCAAGATTGTTAAAACAATCTTACATTCTCAGTCAATTTCAGCTGCTTTCCAACAATGGCAAATAAGTAAGGGCAAGATTATATGAGAAATTGGAAAGCTATCATAATTGCAGTGACCTTTATTTGAAAGGGAATGGAGTATAAAATTAGGAAGATTTTGTGAAAACTGCATAAGGCAGTAGTTAGTTCACACTTAGAATACTACAAACAGTTTTGCTGTCATTCTCTAAGGAGAGATGTACTGGCATTGGAGGCAGTCCACAAAAGATTCCCTAGGTTGATTTTGGTAATGGAAGGATATTCTTTATAAGGAGAAGTTGGAGTACTTTGGGCTTGTACTCATGTTTAGATGAATGAGAGGTGACCTTACTGAAATATACATGATTTTTAAGGAACTTGACAGGGTAGATGCTGCAA
>NW_025211839.1:0-13823 GCF_004010195.1 Chiloscyllium plagiosum
GCTCATGCCCGAAACGTCAATTCTCCTGCTCCTTCGATGCTGCCTGACCTGCTGCGCTTTTCCAGCAACACATTTTCAGCTCTGATCTCCAGCATCTGCAGTCCTCACCTTCCCCATAAGCTAGTCAGACACTGCTATACAGATGTGAAGCATCAGCTGTGTATCAAAACCTCCTCCAGGATCTTTATTGCTCACAGAATATATGCAAGACCCATTCTAAGCAGACTGGCGCTCAAACGTAGTGTGTGCTGCGAGGCATAGTGAAATCTGTCATTGTTCTCCTCTTAGATCCTGTAGGGATGGCCTGACAAAAGACACAGAAAAGCCCATTCCTAACTACGCTTGTGTATTGCCCATTCCTAACTACGCTTGTGTATTGCCCATTCCTAACTACGCTTGAGAAGGTGGTGGTAATCCAACTTCTTGAAATGCTGCAGTTCTTGGATGTGCAGGTGTGTGGAGGTTGTGAGCGTTGTTATCCCAGGATTTGGAGCTAGTGACAGTGACAGGGTGACTTATTTCCAAGTCAGGATTGTGTTGTTTGGATAGGACCTTTGGATAGTTGATGGTGTTGTTCCTGTGCCTCTGCCATTATCCTTCTTGAGGATAAAGTTTATCTTTGCCCTTCTCTAGCGTCATTAAATGGGAAAACATAAATGAACATAAAACTTCAATTTAAAAGGAACAAGCCAGTTTCTCCACATATGAAGAACTTCTGTCCATTTCAGAAGTAAACGTATAATTTTCAATGAGACTTTTCTTTCTGTTGCCTTTCTCAAATGAGAATCCTACAAAGTGGAACAAAAATTCTTAAAACACTGGGCTGATACTGCATTTATTTGCTGCACTGTGGCATTGAACTATCTAGATCTCACTTTTGATTTTCATCAGTGCAGAGTAGTCAAATTTCAGATAGCTTCATATTTGCACTACATTAGATAAAGGAAGTGAGGATGGGGAGGGAGTGAGCAGTTTACGGGGGTGGGTGGGTGGTTTATGGCAGGGAGGAAATCTGAAGATAACTGACAAAAATCAAATGGAAAATGAGATTTAGCCAGATACATTTACAACTTCTATCTTTTCCAGCAACACATTTTCAGCTCTGATATTTTTCCAGCAACACATTTTCAACTTCTATCTTAAACCTAACTTGAGTGCGTAAATCAGATTACCAATCCAGTGAATTATTACAATGCATTGTTAAGAAATGCCGTCCCTTGAATATGTTGTCAAATGCTTTGTCCTCACTCTGCTAATGGCCCAGATGTAGTTTTACAGCTTTTCTGCTTCAGTGCACACTTCATAGTTTACCATTAAGTTCCACATAACATGCAATCAACTATTGTGCTAGAAGTGGTGTCAAAGAACAATAAATGCCTGGTCATAGGTAGCATTTAGGATCATCAACTCAATGGGTCACATCCGTTTTCTTCTCAGTCAGAGTTGGATCACTTTTACAAAAAGGCAAAATTAATACTAATGCTGACAAAGAGGATTCTATATTTCACAGTCAGAGAATAACTGATTAGGTTTCCATTGAAGATGCAATGAACAAGAATTGATTTTAACTATAATTACCCAATGTTTTTCTTGTTTCATCAATAAGGGTTACAATGCTAATATTCAGACAAATTAATAACTGAAGATGTGTGATTTCACCTGCAGTCAAATTTAAGGGTCGGCACAGTGGCTCAGTGGTTAGCACTGCTGCCTCACAGCGCCAAGGTCCCAGGTTTGATTCCAGCCTTGGGTGACTGTTTGCGCGGAGTTTGCACATTCTCCCCTTGTCTGCGTGGGTTTCTTTCGGGTGCTCCAGTTTCCTCCCACATTCTAAAGATGTGCAGGTCAGGTGAATTGGCCATGCTAAACTGTCCATAGTGTTAGGTGCATTAGTCAGAGGGAAATGGGACTGGGTGAGTTACTGTTCGGAGGATCGGTGTGGACTTGTTGGGCCGAAGGGCCTGTTTCCACGCTATTGGGAATGGAATTGAATCAGGTGGGAGGAAATGGAAATGGAAAATATTTAACTAAAGTCCAAGCAAAATATTCAACACTATCGTAAAATACATTGGAATCCTAGTGTTAGAGCTCAGAATTTAAAAGATGGGTTCCTGTGTTTGGAACTAGTTCATTTGGGTGTTCTCATACACATTGTAACATTGTGGAAGGTATCAAACTTGTGCATGCAGTTGCAAAGTATTATGAATTAAACAAACATACTTGTCAGCTTGCAGCGGAAGTTGGTGCTCCTGTGGTTGCTGGTCAATTTAATCCTATTGGCACAAGGCCAATGCACCAGCACAATGTTGTAAGATATTGGATGCAACATTAGAAGGCAAAAGACTCAACTTCCACCTGATACTCCCATTATAACACAATAGAGGTGGATTGGCAGCATTGGCTAACACCTAAAGCATTAACAAGCAATACCTCAAATTGACTTTTCATGACTTCGTTTCATAACATCGCAATATTGTAATTACATTTTTAGGTCTATACTATCTTGCTTCAGTGGAAGTAGACTCACTTTAGTTAAAGGACTGCAATGTGAAGTCTCATTTCATGGATTTCAATGTGCAATCTAGGCTAACACTGTACCAAAGAGGTGTTGCACTGTCACATGCAAATGTTAAACTGAGGCATCCTCTGCCTTTTCTGGGGTGGATATAAAAGATTCCATGGTCCCATTTGAAGAGGACAGGTAGCATTTCATCTGCCCTGGTCAAGATTTATTTATCAACCAACATTATCAAATTACACTACTTACCTTGGAACCATATTCCTGTAACCTTCACCATAAGTAGTTTCTTAATTTAGAGAATGCCTCCCTCCGGATGATTGATAACGTTTACACCTCGTGTCAGCCTCGCACACTTTCATTCAGAAAATTCCCTGAAGCAAGAGGAAATGTAAAGTTAATGCTATTTGATTGAATTACCTCATCAAAGCACTTATCAGCACAATCATACAGACTAAGCTGCAGCAGCCTAACTCATTCTTATTCAAGCAGAGGATGATTTTGGTTTTCAACGGTTTCCTTTTTACAAGAAGTTCCTTTTTATCAGGGATTTGTCATCCACTGAAAATCTGTAGTGGTCCTGAAAAGCATTTTTCACTTAATGGAGCTTTCCTTTGATGAATATATGGCACTGAAACTTTCTTTCTGCTTACTTACAACATACAGATTATAGTTTAAAGTTAATTTTATGTCATTCTTGATGATTTCGACTGCAAGTTCCAATTCCTCACCAATTAGAAAGAAAAGCAAAACATTTCTACTACTTTGACAGAAATGTGAAACATAATATAACTTAACCTTTCCTGGATACTTTAACAAATTCACTGATCTTTTCAGACAGACACTGAAAAGCTATCAATCTACATTAATGTTTCACAATTCAATGCAAGGAATTGCTGCTTAAAGCTGTTTAGAACCAACCATGTGTTTTGCTTGGTAAGATGGGGGAGGGTGGAGGTGAGAGAAGTTCTGAAGCCTGTGAAAAACACTTCAGATTGTTAATTCCATGTTTAACTAAAAGTGGTGCTCTATTTGACAGCACATTGTTTCTGGTCATGCCCCATTCAGTTTATTCATACTCAGTACCTACAGGGAAGTATGACAGCTCTTGTGGCACAGTGGTAGTGTTCCTTCTTCTGGGGCAGGAGGCCTGGGTTCAAGTCCTAGTTGCTTTGGAGATATGTTACAACATCCCATTACAGGATGTTATAACATAGAGTCATAGATATCCTGTGTGGATTAAAAACCACCTGTATGGAAGCAAGTCCATTTTACAACAGCAGCTTATATTTGTATGATGCTTTTAATGGTGCATTCTTATGATGTCAAGCCACATATGGAAATACATGGTCCAGGATGCAAGTTTTAAGTAGGGTCTTAGAGACAGTAAGTGGGGTAGAAAGACCAGTGTTTGGGTCGAGGCAATATGTTACAACACGGAGGTGAACCCTTCCGTTAATTAAACCAAACACCCAGAAAAGCTCACCTCGCCCTGTAATCTGTTAAAGTATGAGTGACAAAGAACTCCCAACTTTCACTATTCAAAGAAAAAATATCAATTTATACTTTAACTCTAAAAATGAACATTAAACAACTATTTACAACTCTAAGCCTCCTTTCTCTTAAATGTTTGTTATCTGTCTCCACCTCTACAACAATATACTGTTCCAATAAAAGCCCGTAGTAAAATTACAACAACTTAATTTCAAAATCACACAGTGTCTGTCGTCAGTGTCTGTCTCCCGCTGGCTGAAGATTTTCCTGGGTTGTCTTCCGTCTTTTGCTGCAAAGATGTTTCATATGAAAAAGGTACCTTTGATATGGAGTGTTTTGCTGGCAGTTACTCTGTCGATGACAGTTGGTCTCACTTTCTAACTGTCAAAATGTCTGCTTCTTTATACCCCCAGCATTGGATTGTCTCATTGGTTCAATATTGGCAAAACAATAAATTTAAAATTGATTGGTTTTTAGTATCCTGGGGCATAATCTAAACTGATCGGTTCAATTCAAATGATTGCCAAAACAGCAACCAAAACTTAGATATTTGTTTCACAGCCAAATGTTACATATTTTCAATTTTCCAGTACACTCTGAGACCGCTAATGAGTCAAATGACAGGTGCCTGTAAGTTCTCAGATGCAAAACAGCTATCCCTCTCACTTAAATATACAGTATACTCCTTCAACTTCATAACAAAAGGCACAGTAACCAATGATGCAATGATTAAATTTAGGGAATCATAAGAGACCAGAATGAGACCAGCAGAGATACTGGAGAGGTTTGTGAAGCTACAGACGGGGGTGGGGGGCTTGAGGGAGTTGAAAACAAGAGTAAAAATCCTAAAATCAAGACATTACTAAACCAGGATCCATAACAGGGAATTGAGACCTGATGTAAATTACAAAGAAGCAGTTGATCACAAGTTTAAAGAGAATAGAATGTGGGAAACTGGCCAGGATTGTATTTTCAAGATGAAGTCATTTGAATTATGTCTTTAGCCACTCCTCCTAATAGTTCCTTTCCTGGATTGATGTCAAATTTCATCTGATTATGCTCCTGTAAAGTCCTCTGAAACTTTAACAAGTTGTAACCAAAATTTCTGACTAATGTGTTGTTCAGATTTTCCTTTACTGACTGCTGGCTGAGGTGTAGTTCCACAAACAAGGATTAACCTTCAGTACTTCATCAAATGGTTGCCTGTATGTTAATTTGGACAATGAAAAATGATAACGTTTCAACAATGGCGTATGGTAGAGTTACATATTCAAACCAATCCCTGTGTAAAAACATATTTCTGACATTACTTTTCAGTCTTTTAGTGATAACCCTCCAGTTAATGCCTTGCTATACAAAGAATCCAAAGCCCCAGAACATTCCTTTCCAGTGAAACAGTGATTTGCTTCCTTAAATTTAATATATTGCATTCACTGATCATGATGCACTTTCCTCTACCTAAGGGAATACAAATTGGGTGTCTGCTGTCGTGTAAAGAAATGGTTCTGAAAGAGTTAATGTTGGTACTGTATTAGCTCTATTATCCGATCTGATAAAGTCACAATGTCTTTGAACGAAGGAACAGTTAGTCTTACATAAAGTCCCAATGCAAACAGACATGATACACGCAGCCCATTTTCACAAAATTACAAAGCTAGTATGTTGCAAAAGGAGACCATTTGGCCAAACATGCCTGCACCAGCTCTTCAATTGAACATCATCATCTAGCGTGAATCTCCTGCTTTCTTTTCTATATTCTTGCATACTGTTCTTATTCAAATAATGATCTAATGCCCTTACAGACTGATGTCTAATTAGTTAATGTTAATTGTCCCTGTTGCTAATATACAATAAACTATAGATGGTTATAGATGCAAATTTTCCCTAATGGTCTATTATCCACTACAGATAATTAGACAGACCCTTAGATACAGCATAGAAAGAAGGAGCTCTTCCAAGACAAGTCAGCACTGGTACAAAATAATATTTCAATTCAAATATATAAGTTTTTGAAATTTTGATGTTCGAGGGGCTGCCTATACTAATTTTGTTTGATTTGTTCATTTAAAATAGTAGAAAGGAGGGTTAGTGGTAGTGAACTACCCCAACCACTAGCTGCCAGTGATTGCTAACCAGAGGCTGGTATAACTGTGTTAACGTGATCATTCAATCTGTAAGCTATCAGCCACTTGTTATTTTAATTCTTCCCTCTGATCTTAAACTATTTCACTATTACATGGAACTTAAAAGAACCAAGAGAAACAGCAAATTTATCTTTTGCGTATTTTACAACCTTCCAGACTCAACATGAATCCAACAATTTCTGACCACAGCTATTAAGCCAACTTTTCTTGCCAACAGTTGCAAGAATGATTTTGTTGTTCTCACTTACAGCTCCTCAATTTGCCACGTGCTATCATGATATTTTAAAAAAGTTATTTATGATTTAATCTCTCCTGTCATATACTCTATTTTTGACCTTTCCTTTTGTTCCATACTTGCCTCT
The DNA here is from genome assembly GCF_004010195.1 of Chiloscyllium plagiosum. Lineage (NCBI taxonomy): Eukaryota > Metazoa > Chordata > Chondrichthyes > Orectolobiformes > Hemiscylliidae > Chiloscyllium > Chiloscyllium plagiosum. The sequence goes on from NW_025211839.1 coordinate 6,519, forward strand.
CCCTTACCCTGTCCCCTGATTCTGGATCTGCTTAAAATCTGACACTTTTCTATCTTTGGCCTGTTTTAATGAATGTCATCAGCTAGAAATAACATATATATTATGTTATATTCCAATATTCCAATAACCAGCAGGATAAATTTGAGTTAGGATCATGTGGAAATCTCATACAGTTGACTACAAAGAGAACAGCCAGGAAATTATAACTTCCTTGTGGTAATTACTCAACATTTACCTGACACGTAAATCCACAGCCATGTGGTTGACTCTTAAACTGTCCTCTGAAATGATCCAGCACTCCCTCAGTTCATTTGCCAGTTAGAGATGGCAAGCAATTGCTGATTTTGCCAGTGACTCCCATGTATAAATGCCCAAAAGAATACCAAAAATATCCAGAAGAATCCAAAAATATCCAAGAATAAATTGTAAAAATCCTAAATCTTCAGCAACATACCAGCCTAACTTCCCTTCCCTGTGCAACCTTACCCGCACAGTTGTAATATCTATTTGCCTTTTCTCAGAGCTGTCGCTGTGGGTGCACAACATTTAAACAACAAAATACAGCACATCTCTTACTTAAAAAAAAGTGACCTGCTTCACTGCTGTCTGCGAGCTTCTCTGGGTTGCTCAATATAGAATCATAGATTCCCTACAGTACAGAAAGAGGCCATTTGGCCCATTGGGTCATCACTGACCCTCTGAAAACCATCCCACGCAGACCCAGAAATCCATCTTATCCCTGTTACCCAGCATTTACCATGGTTAATCCACCTTGCCCACACATCTTTGGACTGTGGGAAGAAACCGGAACACCCAAGGGGCAGTTGGAATTCAACCTTGAAAAGTGTGAAGTGATTCATTTTGGAAGGTCAAATTTGAATGCAGATTAAAGGGTTAAAGGCAGGATTCTTGGCAGTGTGGAGGAACAGAGGGGATCTTGAGGTCTACATCCATAGATCCCTCGAAGTTGCCACCGAACCTGATAGGGTTGGTAAGACAGCATCTGGTGTGTGGACTTACATTAGCAGGAAGATCGAGTTTAAGAACCACAAAGCTGTGCTGCAGCTCTGTAAAGACCTGTTAGACCACACTTGGAATATTGTGTTCAGTTTTGGTCACCTCATTACAGGAAGGATATGGAAGCTTTAGAGAAGGTGCAGAGGTGATTTACCAGGATGCTGCCTGGACTGGAGGGCATGTCTTATGAAGAAAGGTTGAGAGAGCTAGGGCTATACTCATTAGAGCAAAGAAGGATGAGAGGTGACTTGATAGAGATGTACAAGATGATGAGAGGAAGAGTGGATAGCCAGAGACTTTTCCCAGGGTGAAAATGGCTATCATGAGGGGGCATATTTTTAAGGTAACTGAAGGAAGGTTTAGGGGAAGTCAGAGACAGGTTCTTTACACAGAGAGTGGTGAGTGGGTGAAATGCACTACCAGCAGTAGCAGGTTCTTTACACAGAGTGGATGAAATGCACTACCAGCAGTAGTAGTACAGTCAGACACATTAGGGGCATTTAAGCAATTCTTGGATAGACACATGGAAGATAGTAAAATGTTGGGTATGTAGGTTAGTTTGATCTTGGAATAGGATAAAAGGATGACACAACATCAAGGGCCAAAGGGCTTTGTTCTTTGTTTACTCAGTGGAAACACACACAGCCACAGCAAACTTCACATGGTTAATCACCCAAGACTGGAATCAAACCCAAGTCCATGGTGCTGTGAGGCAGCAGTGTTAGCCACTAAGCCACCCCAATGATAACATACTTCTAACAATATAAGTAAGGTTCCTGACACTGATCGAAAAAAATCCAGGCCATTAATTCTGTTTTTCTGTTCACAAAATCTGTCTCTGATCGAATAATTTCCAAAGTATTATTTTTGATTAATGAATATCTTACGTTAGAGTGGTCTACTATTTCCTGCTCAGTTTTTGAATGGATGATTTGCTGAATGAAAGGCATTTTTTAAAATATAAATTGTTGGTGGCTCTGTCAATAAAGCATGTGGGCAGGCAGTGACTTCATAGTCTTATGACTAAACTATTAATCCAGAGACCCTGGTAACCCTCTGGCTGCCAGGGTTCAAATCTCACCATGGAAGTTCTTTAACAATCTGGAACAAAGTGGCAAATGATGACTATGAAACCATTGTCAGGAAAATCCCACCTAGTTCACTAAAATCCTTTAGGGAAGGGAAATGCTATCCTTACCCAGTCTGGCCTATGTGTGACTCCAGACCTACAGCAATGTGGTTGACTCTTAACTACCCCTTGGGTTGAGTGGCCAGGGTGGAACTCCCACCTGCTCCAGAGGTGTAATGGCGTCTCTGAATTGACTGATTAGCAAAATTGGTTAAATTTGAAAAACTAGACATTTCTATTTTCCAACTCTATTTTGACTCAGGTCCTTCTCCCTTGCCTTTTTGTTTGGTTTGCATGCCCTTTGCAGGCTTTGCATGTAAGTTGGTCATTTAGAGAAGTTGCATGATCTGGTGATAAAAGAAATGTTCAGTTGTATGTAACAGCACCTCTAGATAAGTCTCCACCTGCCCTGGAAGTGTGTCCAAAACAAGTTGATTAAAATAACTAGATATTTTCTTGAGGTGTTCTTGTGCTGTGGCAGTAGCTTCCCTACCAGATTCGGGTCCCACCTGCTCCAGAGGAGTGTAATAACAGCCTTGAGCAGATTGACTGGAAAATATCAAGATATTCCAATTCGAAGGGCTCTTGTGGTATGGTGGTAGTATGCCAGCCTTTAGAGCAGGAGACCCAGGTTCAAGTCCCACCTGCAGCAGATATCAACCGTGAAAGATGAGGGAGTGAAATCAAGAAAACTAAAGGTCCACTGCTCTACAAAAAAACCTGTTTTCCAAATGTTATTAGCAAATAGTTGGCATTACAAAAGAAATCACTGCATATTTACTGTGGAGAAAGATATGGAAGCTAGGGAATGCTGGGAAATAAATAGCGATGTCTTGAAAAGAGTCCACATTACAGAAGAGAAGGTGTTGGAGGTCTTAAAACACAAAGGTAGATAAATCTCCAGGACCTGATCAAGAGCATCCCAGGACACTGTGGTGTACTAGGAAAGAAATTGCAGGGTCCCTAGCAGAGATATTTGTATCATTGACAGTCACGGGTGAGGTGCTGAAAGACTGGAAGGCTATTGTTGTGCCATTATTTAAGAAAGGCTGCAAGGAGAAGCCAGGGAACTACAGACCAAAGAGGCTGACATCAGTGGTGGGTATCCTGTTAGATGAGATTCTAATAGACAGGATCGACATGCATTTGGAAAGGCAAGGACTGATTAGGGATTGTCAGCATAGCTTTGTGCATGGGAAATCGTGTCTCAGAAACTTGGTTATTTTTTTTTGAAGAGGTGACCAAGGAGATATATGATGGCAGAAAAGCACACATTGTCCAAATGGACTTCAGCAAAGCCTTCGACAAGGTTCCACATGGTAGATTGGTTAATAAAGTTCGATCACATGGAATTCGGGGAGAGCTAGCCATTTGGATACAAAACTGGCTTGACGGTAGGAGCCAGAGGATGGTGGTAGAAGATTGTTGTTCTGACTAGCGGCTTGTGACCAGTGGGGTGCCGAAGGATCTGTGCTGGGTCCACTGCTGTTCATTTATATAAATGACTTGGATGAGAATATCGGAGGCATGGCTAGTACATTTGTGGATGACACTAAAATTGATGTATAGTGGACAGTGAAAAAGGTTATCTAATAGTACAAGATCCTGATCAATTGGGCCAGTGGGCCAAGAAATGGCAGATGGAGTTTAATTCAGACAAATGTGTGATGTTGCACTTTGGTAAGACAAACCAGGGCAGGACTTATTCAGTTGATGGTTGGGACCCGGGCAGTGTTGTTGAACAGAGAGACCTAGGGTGCAGGTACATAGTCTCTTGAAAGTGGCATCAAAGGTAGACAAGGTGAAGGCAGCGTTTGGCACACTTGCCTTCATCAGTCAGAGCACTGAGTACAGGAGTTGTTATGGCTGTACAAGACATTGGTAAGACCACATCTGGAGTACTGTGTACAATTCTGGTTTCCCTGCTATAGGATGGGTGATACTAAATTGGAAAGAGTGCACAAAAGATTTACAAGGATGTTACCGAGACTGGAGATTTTGAGTTCTAAGGAGAAGCTAGATAGGCTGGGACTTTTTTCACTGGAGCATAGGAGGCTGAAGGGTGACATTTAGAGGTTTATAAAATCATGAGGAGCCCAGATAAGGTGAAGAGCCAAGGTCTTTTCCCAATGGTAGGGGAGTCCAAAACTAGAGGGCATAGGTTTAAGGTGAGAGGGGAACATTTAAATGGGATCTAAGAGACAACGTTTTCACACACTGCATATATGGAACAAGCTGCCAGAGATAGTGGTGAGTACAATTAAAACATTCAAAAGACATTTGGACAGGTACATGGATAGGAAAGGTTTAGAGGGATAGGGGCCAAAAGCAGGCAAATGGGACTAGTTTGGTCTCGGAAACCAGTCGGCATGGACGAGTTGGGCCATGCTGTATGACTCAATGTTGTGTGAAAACACAATAGAAATGGCACACAACTTATTAATTTCACTTCCCAGTTTGATAGAATGTGTTTTACATTTTAGTTAGGTTCACCATACAAGTTTAACTGATTTACTGTACTATACTAATGGTTTTCACTCCTACATTTGTGAAGTACATAGATTTATTTTCCATGTTAAAAGTGCTACATCATTATAAATTGTAAAGTAATTTTACAGAAGTCTCATGCTACAGGAGTGGGCCATTCAGCCCATTGTACTGCACCAGTTTTTCAAATTAACATCAATCTCCTGCTTTTTTCCATAACCCTTGCACATTATTTCTATCCCAATAATTGCCCTGTGTCCTTTCGAATGCCTCAACCTGAATCTGTCTCCACCACATTTCCAGACAGTGCATTCTACAGCCTCATTACTTGCTGTATGAAAGAGATTTTTCTCATATCACTATTCCTTCTTTTGCAAATCACAAAGTCTATGACAGAGATCTTTACTTTTGTTTTATATTTTTCAGATTTTTTGGTGGCTGAGAATGCGATTAAGGCTGTTGAATTGAATTAACCTTATTGTCACAGCTTACACAGTTACATAGTTTACAGTTATCGCATTATAACTCCATCTTAGGTACAAATGCACCGAGATACAGATACTTAAGATCAATTTCTTAGGAAACCAAAAAAAACAGAAAAGTGAAGAAATAAATGGTCCAGCATTATCGGCCATAGGAATAAATTAGAAAAGTAAAGAAATAAAAAGTTCAGAACATCAGTCTTTCTCACACTGGCACCAATCCTCAAGGGAGACCTCCAATTGCCTTGCTACCACCTGCACTGCACCCACCAATGTAGGAGTTGCCCCACTTTAGGTGCCATCTCTGGGGCCACTTCACTGATGCCGCTGAACGAACACTCGCCCTGCAACCAAGAGTCCCTTGCTCCACTGTCAGGCCACGCTGTCAATGGGCCGAGAACCCTGATTTGGCTGCAATGTCTCCTTGCTGATGCCGCCACCTTGAAGAGTCCACTGCTGCTGGCACCGCCATCCCCGATCATTGGAGGAGCTTGGCTCCTGCTGGTCCTGAACGCTGGGAGGACGTCCTCACTGCTGCTGTTGCCACCGGCTCTGAACGCCAGGAGAACGCTCTCACTGATGATTTGGAGATGCCGGTGTTGGACTGGGGTGTACAAAGTTAAAAATCACACAACTCCAGGTTATGGTCCAACAGGTTTAATTGGAAGCACACTAGCTTTTGGAGCGACGCTCCTTCATCAGGTGATTGTGGAGGGCTCGATCGTAAATTCTGTGTTACGATCGAGCCCTCCACAATCACCTGATGAAGGAGCGTCGCTCCGAAAGCTAGTGTGCTTCCAATTAAACCTGTTGGACCATAACCTGGTGTTGTGTGATTTTTAGCTCTCACTGATGGTGGGCTCCTATCACTGGGAGAAGCCACGTTAACCATTCCGCAATGCAGCCAGCTCCCTATGCCGCACTGGTGCCATCAACTGACCCGCCACAAAATACAACCAAAAGAAAAGGAAAATAAAGCGAAAGAAAAGAGCAGAAGCAGATGTAAAAGAAAAGAAAAGCAGATTGAAGTGGGTGAGCTCCAGAAAAGAGCCTGCACACAGCCCTATAACTCCACCACCAAAATGCAAACCCACCAGCACCACTGTTTAAGATTTGAAAAGTTGTTTGTTTTAAGGGAGAACAGACACAGATGTTTGCTGTTAGTAACTGGAGGTAAATGTATCTTAATTACTAACTGAAGGAACAAAGTCACAAGTTGAGACTGTATGTTGCCATTCCGAGGACTGGCAGCTGGAGTTGGTCAGTCAAGGAAGGACTGATGCTAAGCAGCAAACCACAGAGAATATTGAAAAATTTTAAAAATAAAAAAACCTGCTCTCACTGGTTTTGGCAGGTACGGACTGATTTTGGAAACTTTGGGACTGGTTGCAGATTTTTACTCTCTCCAGTTCTCTATCCAATTAAGGACAAAAGGGTAACAAGGGAGAGAATAGGGCCCCTCAAAGATCAGCAAGGCGGCCTTTGTGTGGAGCCACAGAAAATGGGGGAGATACTAAATGAATATTTTGCATCAGTATTTACTGTGGAAAACGATAAGGAAGATATAGACTGTAGGGAAATAGATGGTGACATCTTGCAAAATGTCCAAATTACAGAGGAGGAAGTGCTGGATGTCTTGAAACGCACAAAGGTGGATAGATCCCCAGGACCTGATCAGGTGTACCCGAGAACTCTGTGGGAAGCTAGAGAAGTGATTGCTGGGCCTCTTGCTGAGATATTTGTATCATCGATAGTCACAGGTGAGGTGCCGGAAGACTGGAGGTTGGCAAACGTGGTGCCACTGATTAAGAAGGGCGGTAAAGATAAACCAGGGAACTATAGCCCGGTGAGCCTGACCTCGCTGGTGGGCAAGTTGTTGGAGGGAATCCTGAGGGACAGGATGTACATGTATTTGGAAAGGCAAGGACTGATTAGGGATAGTCAACATGGTTTTGTGCGTGGGAAATCATGTCTCACAAACTTGATTGAGTTTTTGGAAGAAGTAACAAAGAAGATTGATGAGGGTAGAGCAATAGGCGTTCCTCATGGAAGACTGATTAACAAGGTTAGATCTCATGGAATACAGGGAGAACTAGCCACTTGGATACAGAACTGGCTCAAAGGTCGAAGACAGAGGGTGGTGGTGGAGGGTTGTTTTTCAGACTGGAGGCCTGTGACCAGTGGAGTGCC
>NW_025211839.1:14552-25000 GCF_004010195.1 Chiloscyllium plagiosum
GGCGCAAGTTTTGCATTTCTTGTGGTTGCAGGGGAAGGTGCCGGGAGTGGAGGTTGGGTTGGTGGGGGGTGTGGACCTGACAAGGGAGTCACGGAGGGAGTGGTCTTTTCGGAACGCTGATAGGGGAGGGGAGGGAAATATATCCCTGGTGGTGGGATCCGTTTGGAGGTGGCAGAAATTACGACGGATGATACGATGTATATGGAGGTTGGTGGGGTGGTAGGTGAGGACCAGTGGGGTTCTGTCCTGGTGGCAATTGGAGAGGCGGGGCTCAAGGGCGGAGGAGCGAGAAGTGGAGGAGATGCGGTGCTGGAAAAGCGCATCCTCACTTTCTCCTACAGGAGTTGGGATGTCATGTTGCAGCTGTACAGGACATTGGTTAGGCCGCTGTTGGAATATTGCGTGCAATTCTGGTCTCCTTCCTATCAGAAAGATGTTGTGAAACTTGAAAGGGTTCAGAAAAGATTTACAAGGATGTTGCCAGGGTTGGAGGATTTGAGCTACAAGGAGAGGCTGAACAGGCTGGGGCTGTTTTCCCTGGAGCATCGGAGGCTGATAAACCTTATAGAGGTTTACAAAATTATGAGGGGCATGGATAGGATAAATAGACAAAGTCTTTTCCCTGTGGTTGGGGAGTCCACAACTAGAGGGCATAGGTTTAGGGTGAGAGGGGAAAGATATAAAAGAGACCTCAAGGGCAACTTTTTCACGCAGAGGGTGGTAGGTATATGGAATGAGCTGCTAGGGGATGTGGTGGAGGCTGGTACAATTGTAACATTTAAGAGGCATTTGGATGGGTATATGAATAGGAAGGGTTTGAAGGAATATGGGCCGGGTGCTGGCAGGTGGGGCTAGATTGGGTTGGGATGTCTGGTCGGCATGGATGGGTTGGACTGAACGGTCTGTTTCTATGCTGTACATCTCTATGACTCTAAAAGAATTCCAGTGTATAGGAAATCTGTAAACAATTCTGGAAATTTATGAAACTGTTTGCAATCACTAGTAACTTAGAAATTACTTACAAGGTTGTGACTGTGAACAACTCATTATCCAAGGATTGCCTGAAGATTTGGTATTCATGATTTGAAACTGTTTAATTGAACTGGCAAATTATAATTCTTTTACTTCTCTTTGTAACTTATCCCTGAACTACATGTACTGTTTGTGTGTTTGTATGTTTGTGAGAGTGAGTGAGACTGGGGTTATGATCAAAGAACATTAGGTATAAATCAGACATAATGATTAGATTTCCTGATGAAGGGCTTTTGCCCGAAATGTCGATTTTGCTGTTCCTTCGATGCTGCCTGAACTGCTGTGCTCTTCCAGCACCACTAATCCAGAATAATGATTGGATTGTTTTGTTGTTTATCTTTTTCCTGCTGAAGTTAAAGTATTAATTAAAACATTATTAATTTTTGCTTAAGTTATAAACTTAGTATCCAAGATCTGTTATTTGAAGAGTCTGGTTAGGAACAGTTGGGCAAACTGTAGGGAAATAGATGGTGACATCTTGCAAAATGTCCAAATTACAGAGGAGGAAGTACTTGATGTCTTGAAGCAGGTAAAGGTGGATAAATCCCTCGGACCTGATCAGGTGTACCCGAGAACTCTGTGGGAAGCTAGAGAAGTGATTGCTGGGCCTCTTGCTGAGATATTTGTATCATCGATAGTCACAGGTGAGGTGCCGGAAGACTGGAGGTTGGCAAACATGGTGCTACTGTTTAAGAAGAGTGGTAAGGACAAGCCAGGGAACTAGAGACCAGTGAGCCTGATGTCGGTGGTGGGCAAGTTGTTGGAGGGAATCCTGAGGGACAGGATGTATATCTATTTGGAAAGGCAAGGACTGATTAGGGATAGTCAACATGGCTTTGTGCATGAGAAATCATGTCTCACAAATGTGATTGAGTTTGTTGAAGAAGTAACAAAGAGGATTGATGAGGGCAGAGAGGTGGATATGATCTATATGGACTTCTGTAAGGCGTTCGACAAGGTTCCCCATGGGAGACTGCGTAGCAAGGTTAGATCTCATTGAACACAGGGAGAACTAGCCATTTGGATACTGAACTGGATCAAAGGTAGAAGACAGAGGGTGGTGGTGGAGGGTTGTTTTTCAGACTGGAGGCCTGTGACCAGTGAAGTGCCACAAGGATCGGTGCTGGGCCCTCTACGTTTTGTCATTTACATAAATGAGTTGGATGCGAGCATAAGAGGTACAGTTAGTAAGTTTGCAGATGACACCAAAATTGGAGGTGTAGTGGACAGCGAAGAGAGTTACCTCAGATTACAACTAGATCATGACCAGATGGGCCAATGGGCTGAGAAGTGGCAGATGAAGTTTAATTCAGATAAATGTGAGGTGCTGCATTTTGGGAAAGCAAATCTTAGCAGGACGTATACACTTAATGGTAAGGTCCTAGGGAGTGTTGCTGAACAAAGAGACCTTGGAGTATAGGTTCATAGCTCCTTGAAAGTGGAGTCGCAGGTAGATAGGATAGTGAAGAAGGCATTTGGTATGCTTTCCTTTATTGGTCAGAATATTGAGTACAAGAGTTGGGAGGTCATGTTGCGCTGTACAGGTTATTGGTTAGGCCACTGTTGGAATGTTGCGTGCAATTCTGGTCTCTTTCCTATCGGAAAGATGTTGTGAAACTTGAAAGGGTTCAGAAAAGATTTACAAGAATGTTGCCAGGGTTGGAGAATTTGAAGTTCCACCTGCCAGAACCCGGCCCATATCCCTCCAAACCCTTCCTATTCATATACCCATCCAAATACCTTTTAAATGTTGCAATTGTACCAGCCTCCACCACATCCTCTGGCAGTTTATTCCACACAAGTACCACCCTCTGTGTGAAAACCTTGCCCCGTAGGTCTCTTTTATATCTTTCTCCTCTCACCCTTTAGTTCTGGACTCCCTGACCCCAGGGAAAAACTGCCTATTTATCCTATCCACGCCCCTCATAATTTTGTAAACCTCTATAAGGTCACCCCTCAGCCTCCAACGCTCCAGGGAAAACAGCCCCAGCCTGTTCAGTATGACCCTATGTTGAGTTTCATTGAATATTTTAATTTCACTACATTGTGAATCCAGTCATAAACTGATTTGTTTGGCTTGTTATTCCTTGTTGTAACACTGAAGAATGTTTCTTCATTCTTATTCCTTTTACAAACAAGATTTTCTCCTGGTTCTCCCCATCTGTCTATCCCATAGGAGAAAGTATTATAGTAGCTATTTATAGAAATGTCACAAATTTATTGAATATACAAACCTTGACTTATAGATTGGCAGTGATAACATTTAATATAAGTTACTACAGGTGGTTTAATTCACTTAGGAACATGTTTTCAATACTGTTAAAAAAGGTCATTTGTAATGTAGCATTTTGATTATCTTTATATGCAGGACTATACAGTCAAGTAAATTAGCTTATCAGCTTCCAAATCTACAATCGGCTACAGGCAAAGGTCTTAGCATTCACTAAAGAATTCACTATTGTCCCCAGTCTCAAAGTTTAGGAATTGTTTAATGCAAAATGTCAAAACAAGACAGATTACATTTTGGGGAGGAATCCAGTAAATAACTGATTCATCTGAGAAAGGTTATCTTGTCATAACGTAGTGCTCGGTGAGAGTGATTTAATCAGAGATCAAAGTTCACGAACAGCAGAGGCCGATCACTTTTGTTGTAGTAGGTTGAGTCACCAGTTCTTCTGGCTCGCAAACAAAGCAGAGCTCGCAGATACAGCCTCAAGCCATGCAGATTTAAGTGTCACAAAGCTGCTTCATTCAACAATCTCACCAACAAGAGGCAGGGAATGAAACCATGGCAACAGGAAAGTCCCGGGGGCCAGTGGCCAGGCCCACTGCTACGAATGGGGGTTAGTATGCATTAACAATGCTAGGATTAGTACTAACTGACTGTCCCATTTATGTTTTAGTAAAACTAAAAGACCTGTGTACAGATGAAAAGTAAGAGTCAACTATTTCTATGAAAAGATTTAAAGTGGGAAGCACCAATGTCAGTATTTTGCAACTTTTATATTCAATTGACGGTGAAGCTCTTTGCGACATGGTGAGTTTATAAAAGATGTCATATAATGGCAAGTCAGCGTATTTTATTCTTTACTATCTTCAGTCAACAGCTGCATTACATGTTTATGTCAAAATATGCAAATCTTTATCTTTTAAAAAACACCCTGCCCTTGCCTTGGGCTTCAAAATCTCCATGTAATTTGAGATCACACTGTAATCAGTCAATCAATCAGTCATCAAGAAAAAACATCAACTGTAATTAAAACCTCAGAAAAGAAATAGCAAAGGTTAAATATTCTGGAGGAGAAAATAATTACTAGGTACAGGAGGAATCTTTAGCCAGAGATTAATGATTACTCAACTCATTAAGGTTCTGGACAATATCCACCTCTCAAAAAAAAGAATTGAAATGTAAACTGAAAGTGGGAGGATGAAGTGAACAACAATTTGGTAATCCAAGTAATAGTTATCAAAATTTGATGGAAACAGTATAATGAAAATATTGACACGACAGAGATCAGTTCGGACATATTGTTAACTCCTCCGTTCATTCCCTGTGAATTCCTGATTTCTTCCTGTATTCCTCCATAAAAGGCCATTGAGTATTTTGCCATCTAGGCGGTTCTACCCAATGTGTAAACCTGGCAAGCAACAGACTATTTCCATGGAGGCCAACATAAAGGAGCACAATCTCAGTGTCCTCTCAGTATTGTATAAGTCAGTTAGTACCTGAAAAGATGGTCTGACATCACAAGATAAACCCTGCCCATCAGGATATAAAGTTCTGTTACTGGCAGTTACCTCTAAGTTACTGCCACAGTGTTTCAGTAGCAGTAATGTGCATTTACTGTTAAATATAGCCTGAGGTCTTAAAAATGACTCTTATGTATCTCTGTTGTAATATAACAAATTAAGTTAAATTTATAACTAACCATCCTGTTTATTAGGACTGGAGTCTATCTTTCTCCAAAGACATCATATGGGTATTCTTTCACATTTGGTATCAATATGTTAAACCATTACCAATAAGGACTGGCGACAGTGAACACACCCACAGTAACCCAGACAGTTCCAACAGGTAGACCACAACATCTCACACACAGGCCATTCACACTTAGGGCTTTCTTCTTGTTCATTTGCAAGATGTGGATATCACTGGCATGGTCAGCATGTACTACCTATCCCTAGCTCCCTTGACAAAGTGCCAATGAGCTGCCTTCTTGAACTGCTGAAATCCATGGATGTAGCTTGCTGACGAGAGAACTAGCAAGAGATCCACATTGTCTCCTTTGGGAAGGGCTGCCAGTTGGGCACTTAAGTAGCCAACAATGGGCTTTCTTTGGAATCAAAGAGCCCACTGGTGGAAAACACAGCTGTTGTTGGCCAATTAGAGGCTGGCAGCTTTGAGTGGCCGAATCACTGAGGAGGCCAGGCAGTTGCCAGAATGGCAGCCAAGAGAGGCCAAGGTGTGAAAAGTGACCCCAGGCATAAGTGAGTAAAGGTGAGAGGGATTTCACAGGGGAAGAGAGGGGTCATGGGGTGGAAGGAAGGGGGGGAGGGAAGGTGGCATGTCAGCAACAAGGAGAGGGGTGTGGTTTTCAGAAGGCCCGCCCTTCCTGACATTGCTTCCCTCAATCAAACACTTAAGTACCTTTTAATGACAGAACAGACCTTCTCTCCCACCCTCATTGAACACCCAGGAGCATGGCACATTTCACCACGCTCATCTGTCACTGCGTTAACAGCAGCCACTTAAAAACCTCAACTGGTCTGGCAGAAAGTCCATTCAGGGAGTTTACTTGAGGCAAATTAAATTCTAATGGGGGCAGAAAGTGGTGGCATTTGTGCATACTAATGCCACAATCCTGCTACAATTAAATATCCTTCCTGCCTCCAAAAACACCACAGGAAATACCTAGATAGTGTTTAATCAACTTTTTCAGAATTGTTATTATTCTAAAACTCCTGGCCCAGTCAAAGAGACACTATCACTGCACCAAAGACATCCCCTCAGGAAGGGCTTAACATTTTACCCATTATCTTTTTTATCCAGCCAATTGCCTAGATTGTCTTTCACTCGTTTAGTGGTGATAAAGCAGGTAAATTTCTGTGGGGAGTCTCCCAATCCTCAGCAGAAGATACATACATACCCCAGAGAAATTAATCAAACATTAGGCATTGCATAAAACAGGCACAAAAAGGATATAGCGTAATGCATGAAATCCAGGAAAGATTAATTTGCAATCAACATTTCATCTTGTATTTTCAACAAGATGTTTGTACCTAACGAGCCAATGCTTAAGTTAGCTCCTGAAACATAAGAAATAGTCATTGTCCTGAAAAATTCAACAGATGTATATTGTAGCTCCTGGAATATACTAATACATTGCAGTCACAGCAATTCAGTGAGAATTTTATACCATTGGGTCACATGCACTGATGCTGCAAGTGTCTTAAAGGTATGCTGTGTACGAGCTGTGAGACAGGACATACAAAAGGACACTTTTGTAACATCACTGTGGGGGTAAGGACTGTGGCATGGGGCAAGTTCCTACTACCCACATCGTGAATATAAGCAGCAGAAATCCAGTTGTTTCTCGAAGGCATGTGTGAACACACAACCTCGACTGAGAATTATCAAATAATCCAAAAGACAAAGCAGATGAAATGTTTGCTTTGTATCCAGAATATTAAGAATTGAAATTTTTGCCACAATTATACAAAGCTTTGGTTAACTACAACTGGAGTATTGAGACTATTGTCTGGTTAGACCACAAACGGACAGTTCAAATCACTGTACTTTTAACAAAAGGAGTCTATTGGTCTTGGAAGGAGTGGAGCATAGAAGGAAATGAGTAACTTTATGTTTTTAGGATGTGGGAAAGGTACAGATTGAGAGAAGTTTTGTCTGGTGGTGGAGGCAGCTTGAGACGAGGGACACATTGCCTCCGTTCACTTTTTTTTGAGGTCATGGCAGCTCAGTGGTTAGTATTGCTGCCTCACAGCACCAGGGACCAGGGTTTGATTCCAGCCTTGGGTGACTGTGTGGATTTTGTATATTGTCCTTGAGTTGGAATGTTCTCCCCGTGTCTACACTGGTTTCTACCGGGTGTTCTGGTTTCTTCTCACAGTCCAAAGATGTGCAGGTTATGTGGATTAGCCATGGGAAATGTGGGGTTACAATGATCGGGTGGGGCTGGGTCTGGGTGGGATAATCTTTGGAGGGTTGGTGCAGACGTGACAGGCCAAATGGCCTCTTTCTGCACTAAAGGGATGCTATGATTCTATGAACTGCTTTGTAATAAGAGCCAGAGCATTCAAAAAAGGAGGAAATATTTTATCACAAAGAATGTGGAAAGTCCAAAAATCTTTATAACAAAACTAGCAAATGCTCAAAAGAAGCTTGCCTTCATATGATGTTTCTCACAACACTGATCTCTCAAAGCACTTTACACTTTTGAAGTTTAGTGCTCTGACCCACTCGGCTGGTGCACCAGAACCCAAGCTACCCTATTCCCAGAATTGTACAAAATGTTAAATATGTTTCTAAGGTATACACAGTATTCCTATTTACCTGATTTTCAAACCACGATTGATGGAAATGTTACTGTACTACACACAAACTATAATTTATTAGAAGTAATTAGACTTTAGCTACAGGTAAACATAGGAGGCTTGGGTTCAAATCCTATCTGCTGCAGAGGTGTGTAATAATATTTCTGGCTGCTTGATTGGAAAATATCTATGAACCATATAACTCTATAAACTAAACTCTATTCCCCTCTAACATACACAGAAAATAGATTATTGATAGAAGTAGAAAAAACTGGAAAATGTATCCACTGGGCTTTGCTTCCCAATTCAGATGTTGAAATGATCTTTCTTCAGTTAGCCAGGACCTTGGGATTCAGTTGTCATTCTCTGGAAGAGTCGACTGATTTGTAAGAAATGCAGAGTGACTGATTCACTTGGAAAATGTGTCTGGTTTATCAATTCAGAAGTCACAGCTCACAGCAACTGCTGCAAAGGTAATTACTTTTCATCAAGTTTAAACTTGAGTTTTTTTTAAAAACTGCAGAGAACAGGCAGCTTCTTTTGGGTCGAACAACACCACACCCTTCTATATCTTTCTCTGTGTGTCTGTGTGCCTGTAACTTGTTCCCAGTTCCAACTTGCTCACTTACCTAAGAGCCAATTGGCTTCATTTGTAAACATCTCCTTGGTTTCTGATCATCTGAACATTGCAGGAATCCATAGACACAAAAACCAAGTTCACAACAGGTATTGATGTCCTTGCTATAAAAGTATGCAGCAAACCTGGTTAAATGTCCATTTTTAAAAACATTTATTTCTAATCGCAGTTCACAATTTCTCAAGACTCAAAATAAAAAGATATGGACCTTATATTAGTCACTGTTGTAATGCAAGAACAGTCCATGTGGAGATGAAGTCCCACCTTCACACTGATAATACCTTTCATTCTGTTGTGTGGTACTATCACTGCATTAAATGGGACAGACATTGAACAGATCTAGTAATTTAAGACTGGGAATCCATGAGGCGCTGTGGGCCATCAACAGCAGCAGAACTTTACTCCAGCACAATCTGTAACCTCATGGTCTGGCATATCTTCCACTCAACCATGAACATCAAGCCATGGGATCAACCCTGGTTCAATGGATTGTGCAGGAGGGCATGCCAGGAACAGCACTAAACATACATGAAAATGAGGTGTACATCTGGTGAAAGTGGGTACTGCAGATACTGGAGGTCAGAGTCAAGATTAGAGTGGTGCTGGAAAAGCACAGCAGGTCAGGCAGCATCCAAGAAGCAGGAGAGTTGACATTTCAGGCAAAAGCCCTTCATCAGGAATGATTTTTCCTGTCCCTCAGATGCTGCCTGACCTATCGACCTGGTGAAGCTACCAAACAGGACTACTTGCATAGGCGGAGGTGGGTACAGCAGATGCTGGAGATTAGAGTCAAGATTAGAGTAGTGTTGGAAAAGCACAGCAGGTCAGACAGCATCCGAGGAGCAGGAAAATCAATGTTTCGGGCAAAAGCCCTTGACGAAGCTGGTGAAAGCCACATTGATGTCATGGGGTTGGAGGGTCCCGTGGCGGAAGATGGGGCGTTCTTCCTCTAGGTGTCGGGTGATGAGGGAGTGGTGATGGAGGAGGCCCAGAATCTGCATGTCCTTGGTAGAGTGGGAGGGGGAGTTGAAATGTTCGGCCAAGGAGTGGTGGGGTTGATTGGTGCAGATGTCCCAGAGATGTTCTCTGCAGCGCTCTGCGAGAAGGCATGCGGTCTCACCAATGTAGTGGAGACCGCATCGGGAGCAACGGATACAATAAATGACGTGTGTGGAAGCGCAGGTGAAACTTTGATGGGCATGTGTAAGGCTCCTTGGACGGAAGTGGCAGGGGAAGGTGCCAGGAGGAGAGGGTGGGTGTTTAGGGGGCATTGACCTGACCAGGTAGTCACGGAGGGAATGGTCTTTGCGAAAGCAGATAGGGATGGGGAGGGAAATATATCCCTGGAGGTGCAGTCTGTTTGAAAGTGGTGGAAATGTTGGCAGATGATGCGATTTATGTGGAGGTTGGTGGGGTAGAAGGTGAGTATCTGTCCTTGTTGCGGTTGGAGGGGTGGGTTTGAGGGCGGATGTGTGGGACGTGGATAAGATGCATTGGAAGGCACCTTCAACCATATGAGAGGGGAAACGACATAACCAGCAAGTGATAGAGCTAATTAGGGACCCTACAATCAGTGGATCAGAGCCAAGCTCTGCAGTCCTACTACATCCATTTGTGAGTAGTGCTGGACAATTAAACCACTCACTGGGAGTAGGAGGCTTCACAAATGTCCCTTTCCTCAATGATGGAAGAGCCCAGCACATCAATGCAAAAGATAAGGATGAAGCATTTGCAACAATCTTCAGCCAGAAATGCTGAGTGGATGATCCATTTCAGCCTCCTCCAGTGGTCCCCATGGTTACAGATACCAGTCTTCAGCAGCTTGATTCATTCCACATGACATCTGTAAGTGGTTGGAGACACTGGATAGTGCAAAGCCAATGAGTCCTGACAACATTTCGGCAATAGTACTGAAAACTTGTGCTTTTGAACTTGCTGCTCCCCCTTGCCAAGCCCTTCCAGTACAGTTACAACACAGGCATCTACCTGACAATATGGAAAATTGTCCAGGTATGTCCTGTACATAAAAAGCAAGACAAGTTCAACCCAAAGAGCTAATTCCTGAGGTAAAGTAATAGTGACAGCCCTTGACATCAAGACTGCATTCGACTGAGTATGGCATCAAAGAGTCCTTGCAAAACTGGAATTGATGTGTATCAAGGGCAAACTCTCTCCCTAGCACATAGGAAGGTGGTCATGATTGTTGGAGGTCAGTCATCTCAGCTCC
>NW_025211840.1:0-25000 GCF_004010195.1 Chiloscyllium plagiosum
CAAAGGATAGTGTGTGTATGGAATGAGCTGCCAGAGGAAGTGGTAGAGACATTACAACATTTAAAAGGCATCTGGATGGGTATATAAATAGGAAGTGTTTAGAGGGAAATGGGCCAAGTGCTGGCAAATGGAACTAGATTAGGTTAGGATATCTGGTTAGCATGGACGAGTTGGACTAAAGGGTCTGTTTCCGTGCTGTAAATCTCTATGACTCTGAATTACCCTGGTGTGGAACAGGATCCACTTCTGATTGACAAACTGTCTTTGGAGAAAGGATTTGTCATTATGATTACCTCACAGAGTATTTAGTCAAGAACTGAATTTAAAGAGGCAAGGGATGATGTTCTCGACATCTCACTAAATACATGTACAATATGGTGCAATACTGAACTATACAATCTGTAAGGACCACAATGTAATTTGTGTGTTGATCTTAGCCGAATTAATTCAGACAATACCCTACCTCACATTTAGGAGAGGAAAAGGGGGGGAAAAAGTCACCCCCTTTCCACTAGTTTGCTGAAATTCCTGTTGCAAAATTGGTCAAATGGACATTGTGTGAGGTTAGCCGCACTAGGTGGTTCCAGCAGGGGATGTTATTAGAGGGCAACTATGATTGTGAATCCACTCCTCATTGTAAAGTACCACCTTCATGAAAGCAGAACTATGGAGAAAGTCGGAGTGCAAACTGGAGAAAGACGGACTGATGCTATTGCTTTACTGCTAATTCCAGTGAGAGTGAAACTTGTGACTCATTTAAATGAAAAAGTAGTAAGAGTACAAAATATTGGCTGTTTCATACTTGTGCTGATTATTTTGCCAAAATTGATATGAACTGAAATTTTGCCTCCATTTTCAATGCGGTTTTGAAATACCCCCAATCGTGGGCAACAGATTGAAATAAACTCACTTTTTGCCCCAATCACAATGAAAAATAAGGAGAAATCTTTAAAGCCAATAGAAAGTCCAATTTCCATATTTTCTTGCTCTCAATCTAAATTGTGAAAAATGTTTCAATACATTCCAATAAAAGAATCCTGAAGGTTATCATTAACCTGAAGCTCTGGTTCTCGAGACAAAAGGTAAAGTCACCATAGCTAAACCAGACCACAGGCTGCTCACTCATGAGAGTGAGTGTGAGAGTGAGAGAGACAACTGGTGGTAGTTTAATCTGTGGATCTTCACACCTCAGGTGAGGGAAGGAGGTTGATAAGGAGAGTCCTTCATGGTGACCTCAGCTAGGAAATCAAGCTACGATTGACATCATTCTGAATTGCAAACCAGCTATCCAACAAACTGAGCTAAATAACCCCTCCCCTGAACACAATGTTTTCTGATTTGCTGAGTATTTCTAGAATTTTCTCTTATTAGTTTTTAACACATAACATCACGGTTTTGCTTTCACAAATTCATTATGTGGTTCATTTTTAATTCATAAACACAAAAAAATTTGCATGTACAGAGAGAGAAACATGGGTTTAATACTTCAGGTGTAGATTCTTCTTTAAAAGAATCGGTCAATGTTGGCTACTACTCTACATTTGAAACTTCAACTCATCTGCTCTCTCCACAGATACTCCACATTCCAGATGAAGGGCCTTTAACCGAAAGATCGACTCTCCGGCTCCTTGGATGCTGCCTGGCCTGCTGTGCTTTTCCAGAGACACTTTTCGTCTCTGATTTCCAGCATCTGCAGTCCTCACTTTCTCCACAGATACTGCCAGATCTGCTGGATGGTGCCAGCATATTATATTTTGTTTCAAAGATAAGTACTAACAATCCTGACTAAATGATGAGCTCAGTCAGTTCACTGCAATTGTCCAGTCTACCTTCCGCAGCGAAGGATTCCGACTAATTATTGAAAATTGTCCAACAAGATTGGAATGTACTAAAGTTATGGGTTAAAACGTTCTTTCAAAAAAAACAAAACTGTGATCTCATCATCCGATCAGTCAACCTCTAAAACTCATAGCCTTATTTGTTCCATAGGGACATCAGACAATCGCTTCTGAACGCGAATTGAAATGTTGCTGGCAATTTATGCTGTGCATGCAGCTACAATCACTGGAAATTACGCACATAAACAGAACTCATGTCGGTTGCTTCAAAGTATGAGAGATTTTAAAAAACAAGTGTCTCGATATAGTTGCGCTTATAGGTGAAAGAAAGATATACACATTGTGCACTTTTAAATAAAGTCATTGCTCTTCACATTCATATTGAGGGATAACCTATGCTCATGGCAGCTCCAGTAACTACGGTATATGGCGCAGGAGCGATCAGAACCTCTACTACACCGAGCAAACTGATCTGCCACACGTGGAAAGGGCTATGAAATGTGCGTTTAAAATTTTAACGCTACTTTGTGTTTACAATCTTGTGATTCACAAGTCACAGAAAATGGCATCGTGGTCAGAAGCAGCTCTTCCAGTCAAGATATTATTGCCTATTGTTCATAGGATTTGTTCTTGTCGTTGAGGTTTTCGATAACCCATTTCGAGAAATACCGACCTTAAAAGGTGTAGGCGACATACACGCCGTAGTTTACAAGCTAACGGCGAACTTTGAAGGCAAAGATTCCTTCCAAATCCTAATTTCCCACTCTCCACGCCTCCAATACTCCTCCCCATGATGATGTTTGTTTGGCATGAATTTGACCCTGCTGTGCTAAAAAAAACTAGAGGGTTCCGATCACCAATCAAAATTGCTACATTTATAGCTTTTATTCTTACTTTAAGGAAAAATGGATCTGCGCCCAAGAGTACGTGACTCGCACTCTCTGGGTTAAATAATGCGATCTATAGTACCATGCTCAGAAACCTCAGTCACATATCGTAACGATTGTTAGAGCACAGGACTTTGTTAAGGCTAAATTAAGACTCTACTGAAACGAGTCTTCGTGTATAGTTTTCGGTAAACGTGGCGCCGTGTACGTTGAACATACAACAACCTTCTGCTCTAATATCGCTGTAGGTTCGACTCCGACTAGGATGCAAAGGGCAGATATTTTTAAGACAGCGCCACTGCTTTGCCGTTGATGCATTTTGAATGTGAAATGCATCCGGGAGCACAAACACTGCGTCCTGACCCATACCCACTCTATAGGTAACGATCCCTGTTTGACCCAAGGTAGCAAATATGATTGGCACGTGATGGAGAATGTATCTAATATGTAAGCACACTGCTACTGCTGACTGCTTTCCCGCTCCCGATTCGGAGCCATTAGCCGGAGCCATTGTCTGTGAACAGGCGGCCAAAGCTAAGTAAATATTCAATGCGTCTCAACAACAAAGTGGCCCCTTTTCGCATCCCCATGCCACGCTCAAAGGTTCACTATGCACGATTTATATCTACGTTTCGCGATCCAGTCATATCAAAAGGAACACATTGCCTTCGGAGAGGAAGGATATGATATCAAACTTTTTCGACTCCATTTTCGAGTGCAGTCTGTTGCGATCGACAGGAGGGTTACAATCGACACGGGAAAGCCTCGCAGTTGATAAGAACTGCAATACCTTTCAACCACCATGCTTATTTGGGCCTATGTAATCTCGGTTAAAATGAGAGGAGTACCGTTTTAAATACTTAGCGAGTGTTTTTTTTTAAATAAATGATTTGAAAACGTGAGATACCGCTTCGAGATGTTTTTACCACAATTAGGTAAATAAATTATTTACAGATCACATGGCCAATGAAAAGCAATATTGCAATAAGACATTGAGTCATATTTTTTCATCCAGTTAAGCTATTAATTTAGTACAATAATTCACCACCTCTCGGCACATCCATGGTGTATTGAACAGGTCTAAAGTCGACCAGAACGTTTCTGCTTTTCATCTCTGTGACAGACCAACAAAACGCCTCTTTCTAAATATCGTCCGGGCATTCTGTCTGAGTCAAAGTCAAAATGCCGTAAAGTTAAATTCAGAACCCCGTCTGATGCCATCACCCGTACGGAGGTGTAATTATTTATTAACTGTAGAAAGTTTTCAATTTACCAAAAGATACATAAAATACCCGAGCAAGTCTGCAGCAGCGCAATGCACACCCTGCAAGGTCCACTCGCACAATACTTTCAAAAAGCTCCACCGACATAAACCATACGACCATCTCTTTCAGAAATCCCAGACAGCTCTAGGTCAGTCCCAACCACTCACTGGTGGTCACATTTTCTATTTTTAAAAGTGTAAACTAATACTCTGTAGTGTAGATAATACTGCTTTGTTCCTAAAGCGTTTTTGTACAGATTTAACGTCTTTAATACAAGCGCACGGCTCAGAAGGGGTCTAAAGCTCCCTGGTGCTTCGTGTGTGACCTTCCTGTGTGAGACTCACATGACTGCGAGCAAAGATGGTAAAACACAATGTAAAGCCCAAGCAATATTAACCATTTGTTAGTAGCGAGTTTCATATTATTCATAAAAACGTGGCCGTTACTTCAATTTTGAGAATTTATATAAGCAAAAGATGATTTATCAGAATATGACTCATCAGTTCAGGTGTTATCGAACGTACAGTGCACAACAGTATGTATTTGACCTCGTTACATTGATGTTGCAGAAGCCTGGCCGTATTACTAATATAACAAAAGTGACACCGATATTTTTAGACGCATCCGCGGGAGGATCAATAAATGTGCCGAAAGCAATCCTTTCGCGATTGCCTACTAAACGTTCATAGTTAGAATCTGGGGCAAATGGATGGCTCGAACACATTACTGTGTGGTCAGAAAATAGTCATGTAATCAGCAATTTGACCATGTGCACAACTCGCTCTGTTCAGCAGTGTTGTTTTTTAATTCTCGAAAGAGAAAAGGCTTTATTCAGCAGTAAGTTGACCAATAACTTCGAAGTGTTATGGTATCTATAAAGTGCAAACATTTGTTGGTGGTGACCGGACTAGATATTTCAGTTTGGCAAGGACATCCATATAAATGATGGTGCAAATGGAAAGTGGGAGCTAAAGCAATCACACAAGATTAAAATGCTAATTTCCCTACTCCTGCAGCCACCAGTGTGTCGCCCATTGATACTACATTATCTGGCAAACATGAAATGCAACTTCCTCGATATCAAACACATAATATGTACTAAAAAGCTATGCCTTTCTTTCTTGCAAACAGGTTCGTTTTTCACACTCAACGCTTTGCTGTCGCATGCTGCAGTTCCTACATACCTTTTCCGTGTGGAAAATTGTGTGCAAAGTTTACTGCGACTGTTGAATGAACATTTTAAACAACACAATCTGTATCAGAAATGGCAATCATTCTGACAACACATATTTCTGTAGTAGACTGAAAGCACTGCGTGTTTCATCTGATATATGGCTTTCCTACCGAAGAAACTGAATGTTAACCCTTTGTGAATACTAATTACATTTTACCAAATAAGGCTAAATTTTAAATATTTATTGTTCCGAGGAGATTTTTTTTTCTGTATTTGGATACTTTTCCAGAATCTCGATTACTATCATAGGTAATTATATACAACAACGTTACACATCACTATTGCAGACTACGGAATAAAACACATTAGTGACGTAGAAGTTGCTCTGTTGTAAATAAGCCATCATTCTTCCCATTGTAGTTGAGTGAATAACTACAATATGGAACAGTAATTTCTAGACCTAAATCCAGTCGATATTTTAAAAAAAGAAAAATACACACTACCACAAAGAAGTCAATTACGACCAGAGTAAAACAAAAACAACTGACCCACTTTTAGCAACATGCAGCTATGGGCCTGCCACCTGTAACATGAGATTTGTATTTAGTGCAAGGAAACACTGGTCATTTACAATCTGTATGGAGACATTTCCAAGCACACTGCAGGACACTGTTGCTTCTTGAACTGGAGATATTTAATATCAATCAATTGCGTGAGCACTTTGAAAAATTAACAAAAGCAGTATAGAGCAGTACAAAACAAGAATCACCTGAATAAGATTGATCCAAGAAACTTCTTATACATGGAATAAGCTTACCCTTCCCTATACCTGTATATGTTTTTCTTGAGTTTATGTTCTTTTCCCTCACCTCCCATCTCAGTGAAATAGGAATTATTCTTGGAGTACTGTTTGTCATTGATACTAAATCGAATTCACCATTATTTAAGTCTTGACAAAGAATTTTGACAAGCTATCAGTGGGGACATCATAGTCAAGCCAAATCTTCTCCTCAGAAGTGTGAACACATGAACTTCCAACAGGAATTACTGGCTTCTAGTTGTGACTGGACACATGTCCCTTAATCTTTGTTAATAATTAAAGTTAGAAATCTAAAAACCCACCTACATTCTCTGCTTAAATCAAAAGGTAGTAAAGGCCATTTCAATACCCTACCTACCGCTACTCTGGCTGAGATCAGCTAATTCAGCAGTTTCACCTGTGACAATGCAGGTCTGTCTAGCTCAGCTACCAGTTGAATAAGTATGCTGATCTATTAGGAAAACTGTCCATTTTTTTCAAAATTCTAATTTTAAACTTAACTAACAAATGACATTACATTTCTCTGAACATTTGATAGTTATTATGTTCAAATAATTTCTATGTTTCAATTTCCTTTCAATGAATTGGATTTTGAAAGTGACACTAAATTCAGCAGCTATTCATAGTTTTCCAAATATTTTATAATTCGGGAGAAACAACACAAGTGCATCTTATGCATTACTCAAAATGATTTCCACTTCACATTGATACCAATTTTATTGTATAATCACAGGAAAAGATTAACATTTGCTGTAAGATTTAGGATCATCTCCATAAAGTAGTCCAATACTTTTCTGCATTAGCTGCACTATATCTTTAGTCTACATTTTTTATTCCTTAAAGTAAAAACTGAGCTCTCTAATAAATCCACTGACTCTATTGTACCAGTGGCTCAGTGGCTAGTGCTATTGCCTCACAGCACCTTGGATCCAGATTCGATTCAAACTTTGTGTGACTGTCTATGTGGAGTTTGCATGTTCTCCCTGTGTCTGCTTGGGCTGCATTGGGTGCTCTGGTTTCCTCCCACAGTTCAAAGGTATGCAAGTGGATTGGACATGCTAAATTGGGGCGATTAGCCCTGGTAAATGTGGGATTATGGGGACAAAGTGAGGAACTGGATCTGGGTGGGACAGTCTTCAAAATTAATGGGCAGAATAGCATCTTTTCGCATTGTAGGGATTCTATGATATGATTCTAATAACTACACTTCAAAAAGTACTTCATTGCTGTAAAGTGATTTGAAATGTTGGATGATCATGAAAAGCATTATATCCATGAAATTCATTTTGTCCTATTAATAGTGAGGACATATACCTGCTGCTTCACGTCACGTTTTGAGAGTTCACTTCATAAGAAGGGGAATTTATGTGTTCTCACATCTCAATCATTCCTCAGTGTCCACAATCATAGTATTTGCTTATATTTGTTGGAATGTAGCAAGATCACATTTGACGTGTTTTTCATCACAATCAACTATCTTGCCAAAACACGTTCTAAAGGATTGCACATGGAGGATTATAAGACCATAAGACAGAGGAGTGGAAGGAAGGCCATTCAGCCTATCGAATCCACTCCGCCATTTAATCATAGCTGATGGGCATTTCAACTCCATTTACCCGCACTCTCCCTGCAGCCCTCAATTCCTTGTGAAATCAAGAATTTATCAATCTTTGCCTTGAAGAAATTTAACGTCCCAGCCTCCACTGCGCTCCATGGCAATTAATTTCACAGGCCCACCACTCTCTGGCTGAAGAAATGTCTCCTCATTTCCGTCCTAGATTGACCCCCTCTAATTCTAAGGCTGAACCATGGGTCCTAGTCTCCCTGCCTAACGGAAACAACTTCCCAGCATCCACCCTTTCTAAGCCAAGCATTATCTCATAATTTTATATCAGATCTCTCCTCAATCTTCTAAACTGTAATGAATACAATCCCAGGATCCTCAGCTATTCATCGTATGTTAGGCCTACTATTCCAGGGATCATCCATGTAAATCTCCGCTGGACATGTTCAGTGCCAATATGTCCTTCCTGAGGTATGGGGCCCAAAATTGGACACAGTATTCTAAATGTGGCCTAAATAGAGCTTTATAAAGTCTCAGAAGCACATTGCTGTTTTTATATTCCAACCTTCTTGAGATAAATGGCAACATTACATTCGCTTTCTTAATCACGGACTCAACCTGCAAGTTAACCTTTAGAGAATCCTGGACTAGCACTCCCAGATCCCTTTGTACTTCGGTTTTATGAATTTTCTCATCATTTAGAAAATAGTCCATGCCTGTGTTCTTTTTTCCAAAGTGCAAGACCTCACATTTGCTAATGTTGAATTTCATCAGCCGTTTCCTGGACCACTCTCCTAAACTGTCTAAATCTTTCTGCAGCCTTCTCTCCTCCTCAGAACTACCTGCCTGTCCACCTAATTTCATATCATTGGCAAACCTCACCAGAATGCTCCCAGTCCCTTCATCAAGATCATTAATATATTAACATAACAGCTGCAGCCCCAAACACTGAACCCTGCGGGACACCAC
The DNA here is from genome assembly GCF_004010195.1 of Chiloscyllium plagiosum. Lineage (NCBI taxonomy): Eukaryota > Metazoa > Chordata > Chondrichthyes > Orectolobiformes > Hemiscylliidae > Chiloscyllium > Chiloscyllium plagiosum. The sequence goes on from NW_025211840.1 coordinate 8,518, forward strand.
TTGTCACCAGTTGCCATTCCGAAAAAGAACCTTTTATCCCAACTCTCTGCCCTCTGTCAGACAGCCAATCCCTAATCCATGCCAGTAGCTCACCTTGAACACCATGGGCCCTCACCTTACTCAGTAGCCTCCTGTGAGACACCTTATCAAGTGCCTTTTGGAAGTCTGGATAGATAACATCCATCGGGTTTCCCTAGTCTAACCTACTTGTTACCTCTTCAAAGAATTCTAATAGGTTTCTCCCCTTACTAAATCCACGCTGACTTGTTCTAATCCAACCCTGCACTTCCAAGAACTTAGAAATCTCATCCTTAATGTTGGATTCTGGAATTTTACCAACAACCGAGTTAGGGTAATCGGCCTATAATTTTCCATCTTTTGTCTTGATCCTTTCTTGAACAAGGAGGTTACAACAGCGATTTTTCAATCATCTGGGACTTTGTGACTCCAGTGACTTTTGAAAGATCACAACCAACACCTCCAACTATTTCCTCAGCCACCTCCCTCAGAATGCTAGGATGTAGCCCATTGGGTCAGGAAACTTATCAATTTTTAGACTTATTAGCTTTTCTAGCACTTTCTCTTTTGTAATGACTACCATACTCAACTCTGCCCCTAACTCTCTTTAATTGTTGGGATATTACTCATGTCTTCCACTGTGAAGACTGATGCAAAGTACTTATTAAGTTCTTCTGCTATTTCCTTATCTCCCATCACTAGCCCTCCAGCATTAATTTATCAAGTCTGGCTCATTACATAGCACTAAGTCCAGAATAGCCTGCTCCCTTATGGGGTCCACAGTAAAAGCAATGGAGAATGACCAATACCCACAGCCATGGGACCTGGCAAAGAGACAGTTCTTTTGTATTTCATAGATATGGAAATTCATCTATAATTGCCCTTGAAAATGAGCCTTTTTAAAAATGTATTGTAGATCTTTAGAAGACAGGTAGCCCAAAGTAAAAAATTAGTAAAAATGGAGAGAAAGATTATACCCATATCATGAAGATGCAACTGAGTTTTAATATATTTGAAAATAATTAAGTGTTTCAAATAATCATTTCGAACATTAAACACTTCACTAGCCAATAAAAAAACTTCTGCATATTAATTTAAATTTACAAATCACTGTGTGATCAGGGAAGCATTATTCAAATGTTATCCATTTGCCCTGCTGTCAAACTTATACCAATGTAGATTTGATAGGTCTCATAAAAATGTGACATTTTATGTAGACAAGAAAAGGCAAAGAGTTCAGCTGGTTTCACACACTGTGAAAAAGACGTACCAAGTTTTATAATACAGTTAGGACACATTCTGATACAACAGTATAAGTACAAAGGTACAAGCTCCACTGACAACACTTCCTGTGTGCCCTTATCAAAAGGAAATAAAAAAAGCTTCCAATATTTTTCTACCTTAAAGCTCAATAATTCTTTTAAAATCTACAAGCGGTGACATCAAACAGAAAAATCAATAATATCAATGGACAGAATTTAAGTTTGAGGGAGATAAAATAGTTAAAATTAAAAATTTGTCCCTTCTTTTCAACAAAAATAAGGTATTGTAATGCAATGGGTAGCATCTCAGCTCCTGAGATAGAAATTCCAAACTCAAGTTCCAATCCAGGGATGGGATGCTGACCAAGGAAGATGCATACATAACACAACTAAACAAGCTGATTATCAACATAAACATTCCTCCAGCACAGCAGTAAGAGTGGGAGAGATTCCTGATAATCATGTGATAGAAAGGAAGTTGCTGAAGTTCCAACCACCTGGCCTTTGGCCTCTACCATTGCAACCCAGAGCTCCACACCACAATATACAAGCAAGAGAAAGGATAACAACCGTAACTCAAACTTCCTGAATGATTTGTAGCACACCAGCACCAAAACACAAAATGGAATACCTTTCAGTTCACTGGCATGTATGCTGAGTAAACAGATTACTTCAAATACAGGAGTATTAAACTAAATGATCCTAGCATTCAAGGTCTCATTTCTACGGCATATTTAACATAGCACTGACAAATCTGAATTTTTACATTTTTGAGAATTGAATTCTGTCAAATATGGAGCAGATATATTTGTGTTTTAGTTTGCTTTAGAAAGGTTCAATAAGTTAGAAAACAAAAGTAAAATATCCATAGTACTAAGATGTTCTGCACAAGAATGATTGTGAATTTGTTTAAAATTGATTCCTTTGAAAATGTAAATCTATAATTTATCTGGTATCTAACTTTCACATTGACCAATAATAAGTATTAACACAATTATGCAGGTTATAAACTCTTAAATATAAGAATACACAATTCCCTTCAGTAACTGTTATACTCTTCCTTCCACCTAGTCTTAGTCACTTCAACTGTTTTTGTCAATTTTCAAACCATCTGGCCTTTGGTGCCGCCATTCAACCTGATAGCAATGCCCACCCTTGATATCCTCATTCCAGGAAACCTTTATGATTTCCCATTCTGATCAATCACCTAGTGTAGCCCCAACTTCAGTTCATCAAGCCTGAATAGATACAGACAAGTATTTCTGGTTCATGATAGTTTAGTAATCCATTGCTGTGCCTAACTGCACCACAGCAATTTTTGTAGGATCCTAATTTCACCCAACATTGAAGGATTATCCAAGAGAGCTAATTGGCATTCCTTTTTCAAAAAAAAATTGTTTCCTTAGAACCTGAATCCCCCTTACCCACCACCCCCAACCCCACACAGCTGTTAAACAAAATTGTAAATAACTCAAGCATTTATTTGCCAAAGATAGGAAACAACGTTTGGCAATTCATACTGCTGCTTCTCCTTGCCCACAAGCTAAATATCCTTACAGCCCTAAATACTGTGATTTTTTGTTTTAAATCAATCTTTTCAGAGATGCAATTAAACATCTGTGAAGAACATAGGACTTCCTCCCAGGTCTCCTGGCTTAGAGCAGGGACACTATTACTGGACAACAAGAGCCCCCAACCCTGTAATGTTTCCCTAGTATCACCGTCATGCACCTGCTGCCTCCTGACCCTAATTCCCACAGTTGAACAGTCACTTCATTTCTTACCCCCAGCAATAATTTACCTTATAAATAGCTCCCAAATATTGTGAGTTTTGTGTCGTTCTCTTTCTATCATCAATCTTTAAAAGCTCCACCGTTGAGCTTTCTGTTGAAAATTTCCATTCCATCTTCCCTCTCTAAAGATTTTAGCATCTATGATCCAGGCCAGTGTGTCTTTTAACCAACTCTTGAAATCCCTCCATTTACTGTACCACAACAACACTAACTAACCAAGTCAGAAACCATTCAGTGAGACCGACTGTGTTACATAACATATTCCTGTATTTCTTAAATTCTCCACAGTTTTGACAATGTTTATTTTATAACTCTCAACTGCCCATCTCCTTTCTCAATGGCTTACTTTCCCACTCATTTAAGATTCCCTTAAAAATCAATCCTTGGCTTAGAGCTCCTTCTTTAACTCTCCATGATTCCTTCACTGCATGTACAAAGTCAGATGGTTTGTCCAACAATTGACTTTAGTTATTACAATTTCTTCAACTCAACAATATGATCAATGCCATTATCCTGAATCTCCTCCAGAAACTCCAGCTCTCTTAACAATTACCAACTCAAAAGGTGTCATGTTACTCTCAGCTTTATGCCCACTTTGACCTCCAGCTGAGATACTAATCCCACATTATGTTCTTCATAAAAGGTCACCTCCCGTCTTCACCCTTTCCCTGTCAAGTTGCCAATGAAATGTTCATGTGATAATTTCACCAACCACTTTCTGATGACTATCCTCCCATTTGGTAACCTTGATCACCATCTCTCCATCCAAATTGTGAGTGTCCACTCTATTCTTGCTGAGCTACATTGGGTCCTGATTCCCATAAGGCCTTACAATGCTTATTCTCGCTTTGTGTCTGAAGCCTCCATAAACACATAATCTTCTGCAGCTTGAACCCCACCATCCAAAATTCTTGTCTGTTATGCACCCACCTCAACTCATCACCAGCAGCAGTGCTTTCAACTGCCAAATCTCCATGTTCTAGAATTTCCTCACTAAAACCTCTCTGCCTTTCCTCTTTTAATGTCATTCACTAATGTCTTCGGTCAATCTAATCTCTTATTCAGCTCAGCCTTCATTTCTCCCGCCCCTTGATCTTAGGAAGTTTTTCGACCTGAAATTTGTTTATTAAAGAAAAAAATGCTCCAAATACTCTCATGATCCATCTGGTTGTAAAATGATATCTAAAATTATCTTGAGATTTTAAGAATTAATTTGCCTACTCCAGAACTTTTTTCTTAACGCGAAGCTTTAAAAAAAAGCCACTCAAAAATAAAATGAGGGCAAAAAAAAACAAATCTGTATTTAACCTGCCACATTACAGAGGTTCAGCACTGCAGGTTGAAATGGACCAGGAGGTAGACGTTCACAGAAAATATACTCAATTGAGAGCAGGTAAACGGGCTGTAATTGTGATCGCAATTACTATGCTGGTGGAATTTCCTTTCCAACCCATCTTCAATCTAGCCCACAGTTCACCTTTGGATGTCTTATCAACATCTCCCCATGATGGCCTACTACGTGCTTTCGGAGTGAAATGGTTAAACATTTAGAAGCAGGACCCACCTTCTTCCCACTTCCCAAACAGTGCGAATCGACAACTTTCAAACTCTCGAGTTTTCCTCTGTCATTTTCCGGGTCCTCTAACCTGGAAAAGATGATATTGAAGATTTTGACAAAATGCAATTAACAATCAACAAAAGTTCGTGCAAAATATTACACTGTGGTGTTTATTTGAGTTAACAAAACGGTGCTGCCTTTAACTTGGTATGCATGTGCAACATTTGCATTTCACAACATTGGTTTCTGTGATTGCATCCGTTGATTCAATCACTGAAAACAGATGATTCGTATATGCGCTGGAAGAGGAAAACCGAAGCTCAAACTCACTTGGCGTTGGGCTTGTCGCGATCGTCCTTGCGGCCGATGTGTTCTGCGGGTACTGAACGAAAATCGCCATACATTTCCTTCCAAACGCGTTTCTCTTTGGTTTTCGCCATGTGTCCTTACAGAACAGTCTCTAATCCACGTTCAGGAGCTGTCCTTACGCGATCGGAAGGCCTTTTTGTTTCATTCTCTTTAAAAACTCACAAGAGGGTACAAAATCCCACAGGGGAAAACGTATCGAAAAAGCTGATCGAGCCCTCACGGCAGAGGCGGCAGCAGCATGATGAGGAAGAGGAGGAGAAAGAAGAGGAGGAGGCTGCTCACTACTCCGGAGAGATAAAATCGAGGTCGGATGAGATGTTTTGTAGTGTTATTTCATGCCAAGCACTAATGAAGAGACGCCGTTTCTCCCAACAAATCTTCCAACAACTTCAACTGCTTCCTTTTGATTTTCTGTCTAAACACACTGGAGGTTCAATGCAAATCTTCCTTTTCTCACTGGCGCGTTAGTAAGGGGGAAGAAAACAGGTTCCAGCTTCCTCGTTGTCAGTATTTTTTTAATACAGTAGTTTCTTGAAATTAAAAACAAACCATTAAACAATTTACACCAGTCTTTTGAAATGCGCCGAGGTTTCCGTGCCTTTGCCTCCCTTATGTCACCACTTTCCCTCATGCAGTCCCGGTTGGGGGTTCGGGTCACTGAGGATTCCACCTTTGCCCTAGCTTCGCCACGGGTCCTGCTAAATCGATTTTCCAATCCTCTCTCTCCCTTTTTGTTTTACTTTTTAAAGTTGTGTCTGATGTGAAGAAGAAAAAAAGAAGAGAACAAGCAGAGGAAAAAAAAAGCCACGCAGTGAAAACGAGCAGGTATATTCTCGCGAGTCGGGTAGGACGGCGGCTGCTGCTGCCTGCCAGCTTGTCTCGGCTGGGCTGTCCCTGTTGGTTCCTCCGCTCGGGCTCGGGCTCGGGCTCGGGCTCGGGCTCGGCCACCGTTCGGTTCGGGTTCGTCTCGGTCCGGGAAGTTTCGCTGGATTGAACCAGGCGAGCCTGAATATCAGTCAGCACCAAGCTCTTGAATGAGTGAAAATTAGTGAAATGCCCCAGATTGGGCGGCTTGGGGATTCTCCTCTAGATTAATTATTTTAATTTATTCCGCGCTGTATCATACACATTTATTTATTCATTCATTCTGTGGTGATTGAATTATTACATCGCTTGCTCGCCACCCTTCACATCAGCACTTTACAGACCAACTTGATTAGGGATGCGGGGTGGGAGGAGAAGATCGGGCGCTCTACTGATTGGCTAAACCGGTGGTTCGTTCCTCAGGACTCCAGCTCTGATTGGTCATTCCGGTGTCAATCGGTTGAAGCGGGTGACCGCCCCATTTTTCTTGCGACCTGCGTAGCCTCCTATTGGTCCATTTTCTGTCAATCGAAGTTGATCACGTGCCCTACATCATGTGTCCGGCAAGGAGCACGCCTGGCTCCTCCCCTCCTCTTGTCTGCTGTGTCCAGAAAGCAGTGCGGCGGCAAAATGGCGCCTGGAGCGGGGAAACTGAGTGGCAGTGCTGGTTTCTCCCAGCTGTTCCTCATCGGCACAGTCCTGACAACTGGTAAGACTTTTGTTGGTCCACCTGTCTCATGAAATCCCTCATTTTATATGGTGATGTCTTCTGATTGCAAACAACTAGTTTTCAATCGGGGGTTAAGTGCCACTTTTAATTGTGGCAGTCCGATGATCCAAGGGAAGGTTTTTTAGACTAAAAACTCTAATGCACTATTGAGTCTGTTGAGGGTTAATTTGATTTTGGGGGTTCGTACGCAGTTAATGCGCCTTAGTTTCGATTGAAAATACGCTGACTCAAAAGGAGATGAAGGTGTCATGTGATTTTCAGTTCCTTCTGATCCAATATATTAAACCAGAGCTTAGAGGCATTCTGACTTAAAATTTTGTTTATTTTCTCAAGTTTTAGCTTGACTTAACTAGTAGATTCAGTTTGAAACATTGAGGCAATGTGGTTCCATATTGGGAGAAACGTTAAGTAGAGTTTTATGTCCAAGTTTTAGATCTCATGGTTTTATTTGAAGACCATTCTGTACCCCTACAATAATTCTTCTTTGAATCATCAGATTAGTTTCACATGTCAGTCTACAACAGTACTTGAACAATCTCAATGCTTGCATTGATAGACACCCCTTGTTAAGTAATCTTTTTCAATAAAAGAAGGTGGAAACACATTCTTTCTTACAATGATATCATCGCTATCAAATACTCCATAAACCTGACAGAAGTTGCCATTAACCAATTTTAAATGAGGCAGCCATGATGATATGGTTATAAGAAAATAAAGGCTTTGTATCATGTGACCTGCCCCTTGATTCTTAGGAGCCATGTTAACATAGATGTACAGCAGCAAATTAGCTTATTTTGACAGCACCTCCCTGTGTTGTGACTTAATAGAAAGTTGTTGAGTTGCAAGATTATAGCTTCAATTCCAAGTTATATACCATCCTTTAGGTGTATTAAAATGAAGTTCATAATTTAATCAAAATTTTTAACTCCTGGCTAGTGCCATTGTAGAAACATCAACACAATGACTGCAACATTCACAGCAGCTTACTACTAAAATCATAAGGATGGGTGATAAATGTAACTTTACCAGAACTGTCGCATCCCAATTTGGTTGCAGTTTTCTGACAATAACTTGATTGCATTTTAAAGGAATTAATTGTCTTGGGACTTCATGGAAATATGAAGCTTCATATTGCTTCTGTAATTTAAACTTTCTTCATAACTGTCACTGGTTTAAACCTGTGCTTTCTTGCTTGGAGATGTTTGAATATTATGGTTATCATCCATTTTGTTAGCACATACCCATCAAGGTGACTCCTTTGCTTTCGTAATACAGTGAAATGTAGATTCAAAATATTAAATATTACTGAATGGTTTGCAAAACTTCAGTAACGAGTAGTAAGGTAATTCAAATGTTTTTAAGAAACAATCTTGGATAGTTTAGATAAAATAGATAAATAATTGATTTCATTATCTAAATTTATAATACCTGCAGTTTGATGATTATTTTATGCATTTAAATTTTGTTTGTGCTAGTGACAAAGACAAGCTGTAGGTTTTAACATTTGTATTGCAATCTACTATACTTAAATATTTTGAGGGTAGAACAAATATTTTAAGATTCTATAGTTTTGCATTCCAGAAAGTAAACCTGGTTTTTAATGGAAGAACACAAAGGCATGACCTATCCCTACTTTGGAATCTAGTTGCAGGCAACAAATACAAGCAGACTATTTATGGTGCAATCTAAGCTATTTGGGGCAAATCTAAGGAAGCTTCAATGGAGAAAATTGAAATACAAAAATTGTGGGACATCAAAGAAAACCACAAGTATTCCTGAATTATCATTACAAGCCTTTTTCTTTTTGAAGCATACCAATCTATTATTTAAGAATAATATGTTTTGTGATATACACATTTCTAGTTTACTCTATCATGGTTTATTGGAATAAATGTAAACCCGTTTGTTTAACAGGTTAAATAGTGCCACTACATGATCTCTTGAACAATTAGTAAAATTATGCACTATTAAGAGTCATGTTTGAAAGTAGGTACTTATAAAATATTGTACTTATAAAATATAGTTGACTTAAAAGTGAAGTTGGTATTCTCAATAGCTAGCTTTATTTGTTACAAAGTAGTTTCTTGTAGATAATTCTTGTAATCAACCTGTTCAGGAAGGATGTTAATGTACACCTCTGGAGTAGATCAGACATGAACTCAGGCCTCCTGGCTTAGAAGTAGGGACAGTACCATTCACCACAAGAGCCCTCAAAGTAATTTCTTGTAAGGGAGCAGGTAAACCTTTGGTGATTTGGATATTGAATATTAGACAATACTCGAGCTATTGTTTACTTTTGAATGGTGTGATATTTTTAGCTCTATCTGGGCAGTCACACTGGATGTCAGTTTGTTTGTTAATAGCAGCATGATTCTTGGACCAAGTAACTGGCTAACCCAGAAACCCCTCAAGGCAACATGGCTTCAATTTTGAGGCAAAGTAAGTTGAGAGACAACAAAAGGCCTGTATTGATTTTTGCACTAATAGTTTATTCTTCAATTTTGTATTTTACAATGAGGGATTTGGGAGTATTCAAGACTAAATCTACAGGATTCAAAATTGCAAATTCTAGATTTATTAGCTTCCTTACTTTCTAGGAGAAAGTAAGAAAGCATCTTTCATGTCCCATGAAGGGCCTAAAGTCATAACTGTTTTGAAGAAGGGTCACTGGACCTTAAACATTAAGTCTGATTTCTCTCCACAGATGCTGCCAGACCGGAGGTTTTCCAGCAGTTTGCTTCTGTTTCAGACTTCCAACAATCTCAGTTCATCCTTTCTTTTGTCTATAAACTGCAAATGATATTTGCTGGATAATCTGTGGTGCTGATCAAGGGATAAATATTGGCCAGGATATTGGGGGGGGATAACTCCTCTGCTCTTTAAAATGCCCCATGGCATTACTTGAGTCTAGAAACAGCCTTGGCTTAATGTCTCATCTGAACCAGTAACAGTGCAGCACTCCCTCAGTACTGTGGTGGAGGGTCCTCTTTGGCCTTATTTCAGGCCAAGTGTAGGATTGAAGAACCTTCTAATTCAGAGCTGGGCAATGCTACTAACTGCACCACTTGTGATGCTTTCACACTTGCAACATCATACCCGTGGTGTAGCACAAGACTGTTTTTGTTTTTGACTTATGAAGTTTAATTTAAATAACTGTTCGGTGCTACATTTTGGTAGGGCAAATCAGGGCAGGACTTGTACACTTAATGAAGAAGTCCTGCGGAGTGTTGCCCAACAGAGGCTTTGGAGTGCAGGTTTGTAATTAAAGTGGAATTGCGGGTAGATAGGTTAGTGAGGAAGGTGTTTGATATGCTTGCCTTTATTGGTCTGAGTATAGGAGTTGGGAGGTCATGTTACGGCAATACAGGACATTGGTAATTTGAAATATTATATACAGTTCTGCTCTCCCTCTGATAGGGAGAATGTTGTGAAAAAGTGAAGGAGATAGAAGAGAAACGTGGTAAGGTTATGTATGGTTAGTAAGTTTGCAGATACCAAAATTGGTGAAGTGGACAGTAAAGTTATCTAAAGTTAGAGATCTTGATCAGTTGCATCAATGGGCTAAGTAGTAGTAGATGGAGTTCAATTTGGATAAATGTATTATATTTTGGTCATGCAATAAGAACAGAAATTGTATACCTAATAGTAGAGCCTTGTGCAGTGCTGTAAAACAGAGATTGAGGGGTTCAGACACATAACTCTTGGAAACATGTCACAAGGTAGACACTTTAGTTAAGGAGGCATTTAGCATGCAGCTTTCACTGCTCAGATCTTTGGATGTAAGAGTTGGGGTGTCATGTTGAGGTTGTATAGGACATTAGTGAGGTCTCTTCGAGAGTACTGTGTGTAGTTCAGGTCACCCTGTTATAGCAAGATAGTATTAAACTGGAGAGACTTCAGAAAATATTTGAGGATATTAGTAATGGAGGGTTTCAAATATAAAAATAGACTGGAAAGGTTGGGACATTTTTCACTGGAATGTAGGAGGTTGAGGGGTGAGCCTTTTACTGAGGAGCCATTCACCTTTATCTATGCCACTCAAAGTTGTTTTCTGTAGGATGGGGGAGCTCAAAACTAAGGCATATTTTCAAGTTGAGGAGAAAGGTTTTTAAAAAGGACTTGAGGGGCAATGTTTTTTACTGGTTCATGTGTGGAATGAGCTGCCAGAATGTGCTGGATGCAAATACAGTTAAGTTTAAAAGACATTTGGATAATACATGAATAGAAACGGTTTGGATGGATGTGGGCCAAATGCAGGCAGGTTGGACTAATTTAGTTTGGAAACATGATCAGTGCAGACTGGTTTGACTGAAGTCTGTTTCCGTACTATAACCATTGAGACCACTGAAACTTGTCTCTCATCAGGCTCTTCTAGATGATTTCAGTTTGGGGGCAAATCCAGTTGTGCAAATAATATTTTACAAAATTTACTGTGTCCATTCCACATATATCATTCTTTTAGATTTTGATTTGATCAACCTGTTCAGATATGGCACACTTTTGAAGTAGGTAGTGTGTGACTCTCAACCTCTCGGCTCAGTGGTAAGGACACCACTTCACCCTGAGCCCTTTATTTGAAATTTAACCATCTTGTGTGGTAACACTCAAACCCATATGCTCAGAATATTACTGGCAGTTCTGGATTGAGTCCAGTTGCATTACCACTATGCCACCTGCACCTGGAAACATCTCTTGTTTCCATCCCCTCTTTTCCTCATAAAGGTGAAACCATTAGATCTGTGAACTCTGCCACAATTACTGTGACGTGAGCTGTAATCCTCCCCAGTGGTGTCATGCAATGTGATTTTATTTCTTAAAAAGAAAATAACCTATGTCCTGAATTGTCCGTTTGTGCTGAAAATATTTAGCCAAGTATTTTGTTTGTGAAGTACAATTAATTTATACCTGTTTTATGCCAAACTATTACCAATGGTTGATAAAAGCCAAAAGAATTGCCGATGCTCTAAATCTGAAACAAAAACACTTTAATGGGAATTGGAACCACATTACTGGGAGCATTAGCTAAAAAGGAATGTCTGCTTTAGTATTAACTTAGTCATTCAACTACCTTTTGCAAAATTATTTGAGGCTGAGAGATGATCTTTATAGAGATTTATAAAATAATGAGGGGCATGAATAAGGTAAATAGCAAAGGTCTCTTCCCTTGGATGGGGGAGTCCAGAATTACACGGCATAGGTTAAGGTAAGAGGGGAAAGATTAAAAGGGATCTAAGGGACAACACTTTCATGCAGAGAGTGGTGCGTGTACGGAATGAGCTGCCGGGGAAGTGGTGGGGGTCGGTACAATTACATTTTAAAAGGCATCTGGATGAGTACATGAAGAGGAAGGGTTTAGAGGGATATGGGCCAAGTGCTAGCAAATGGGACTAGTTTAATTTAGGATGTCTGGTCAGCATGGGCGAGTTGGAATGAAGGGTCTGTTTCCATGCTGTACATCTGACTCTGTAAAAGGCTGTTTTACTTCAGGATCTCAGTTTTGAAATAATTTAAAAATAACTTGCTCTGCAACAAAAAATGAAAGTGATAGGTACTTGCACATACATAAGTATAATGTCAAATTCTAATAAGACAGGCGGAGATCATTGACTCTGCTACCTAACTAATTATTTTTCCCCATATCCCCGCAAACCTCTCCCTTTTTCAAGAAATTTACACTGAACCTTTTTGGAAATTATTTTGAAATCTGATTCCATCACAATTTGAGGCAATTCATTCCAGATCATAGAACTCTCCATGATTAAGTATCAATTTAAATCGATTATATCTATGCCTTTTCAAGGTTGCATGCAGCATCAGCCACACTACCCTCATCCACCCCCTCTGCTTCATGAACTAACTCCTCCATGTTTGTTTAAAAAATGATTTGCCAAATACATATTTATTAAGCTGGAAGTTTTTGTTGCAAACGTTTCATCCCCTGTCTAGGTGACACCCTCAGTGCTTGGGAGCCTCCTGTGAAGCGCTTCTGTGCTGTTTCCTCCGGCATTTATAGTTGACAACCGGAAGCGGCAGGGACAGGCCACTATAAATGCCGGAGGAAACACCCCAGATGCGCTTCACAGGAGGCTCCCAAGCACTGAGGATGTCACCTAGACGGGACGAAACGTTTACAACAAAAACTTCCAGCTCAGCGAACAGAATCACAGCAACGAGCACCCAAGCTACAAATCTTCTCACAAACTTTGAACATATTTATTAACCTGAAGTTTTTGAAAGTGCCTGTTCATACTCCGTGGCTGCTCTCCCATACCCAAGGAGGATTTAAAGATTGCCTTTGCTATTTTCATACTTGCTTGCTTCAACAATGTAGGATCTATCCCATCTGGTCAGACAGCATCTGAAGAACAGGAGAATCGACGTTTTGGGCATAAGCCTTTTATCAGAATGAAGTTCGTGGGGCAGGTTGTGCTGAGATAAATGGGAAGGTGGTGGGGCTGGGGGGAAGGTAGCTGGGAATGTGGTAGGTCAGAAAGGAGTGTGCGGATAGATGGGAAAGACGATGGACAGGTTGAGGGTGGTGCTGAGTTGGAGGTTTAGGACTGGGATAAGGTTGGGGGAGGGGGAAGGAGGGAATTGGTGAAATTCTCATTAATCCCATGTGGTTAAAGGGTCCCAAGGCAGAAGAGAAGGCATTCTTCCTCCAAATGTCAGGTGGTGAGAGTTTGGTAATGGAGGAGGCCCAGGACCTGCAGGACCTTGGTGGAGGAGGGGGAAGTTGAGGTGTTCCACCACTGAGCGGTGGGGTTGGTTGGTGCAGGTGTTCCAGAGATGTTCTCTGAAAAGATCTGCAAGTTGGTGTCCTGTCTCCCTGGTGTGGTGGTCTCTACATCGGGTGCTACAGATGCAGTAGATGACATTAGTGGAGGTACAGGTAAATCTATCGGATGTAGAAGAATCCTTTGGGCCTTGTACGGAGGTGAGGGGGGTGTGGGCACAGGTTTTGTACTTTGTGCGTTGGCAGGGGAAGATGCTGGGAGTGGGGTGAGGGCTGCAGGGGGGTGTGGATCTGACAAAAGGGAGTCATGGAGGGAATTCTCTCCAGACTCCCAAAACATCGATTCTCCTGCTCCTCAGATGTTGTCTGACCGGCTGTGCTTTTCCAGCACCACACTCTTTGACTCTGATCTCCAGCATCTGCAGTCCTCACTTTCTCCTAGTTCATTTCTATCCCATCTGTACTAGATGACTTTCTACTTGAAGTATGGCCAGTCTTTCCTATTTTTACCTTACCACATTTCTCTTCTGCCTCCTTCACTTTTTCATTTGACAGTATCCCGTTTCTAGAGAAGACAGGGGCTGTCTTTCTATCTGTAACTTGATCAGTTTGTTCCATTTTTCACATGTATGACTGTCTCCTTTTCTGGTTTCCACTTAAACTTCCTTTTGACTTCACTTTTCAGTATTTCTAAAAGTTTTTTTTTTCTTACCTGTCTATTCTCATACAATCTTTGCCTCTGTTTCGGTTTTGTCTATATTTTTGGATTCAGCCTGGTCATCTACTTCATTATGATAATTATCTATTTAAGTCTTTTTTTTCTATTTTCCTTGAACTTCTGTATGTTTGTTTTTGCGACTTCAGCTTTGGCTGCTGTTCCTTTCCCTTCATGGGGAGTGTCAAGCTTGGAATCAGTATTTCATTGCAGGATTTCTGTTACTTGTTTACTGGCATGTGCTGGTTTTGCCTTGTTCTTTTCCATGACTACCTTATTATTTTACCTAATGATGTCAGTTGAAACTTGAATCACTTTTCAAATGATAAGGTTTTAGAAAAAACAAGTGTCTGAGTTGCTGAAAGTTGGAAGTCCTCTAAATGTTCAACTTTGGTAATATAATCATTGATGTTTATTTTAAAACTCCCAACTTACCACTTAAAAGATGTTAATTTGTACCAGTGTTCTGATTTGAAGTGCTTTTTGATGCATTGTAAAGTGTTTTTTTCCCACATGTCCAAGGTTAAAAGATAAACTGAAGTTGTGATATCCAAGACTGGTTTGAACCTGACTTGTCGTCCACACACACATCAGTGCAAAAGCAGCAAACAAGATTTGGCTTGCTCTTTGTCATCTTTAGCTCAAGGGAGTGATATAATGCTTTGGTTTCTATTCAGATTGAGATCAAAACTCCTTTCATAGTAAGAATTAGAACTGGAATCTTCTGATCAGTATTGGAATTTGCTCAGTGGTGGTCTAGGTGGAGAAGCATAGATATGCTAATTACTTGCATTATAGGAAACACGAGTCCATTTGGATAATTTTTCCCATGCCTGATGGAGTTATGGTGTCTAATCCCACCATATTTTGGTACTGTTCACTTTGTAGCCATATATCTTGACAAAATACTCTTGTTAGATTACTTCTATAGTTTTCAAACACTGATTTGGGAACTTCAGAGGTATTCTCGATTGTTATTTTTGTTCCCATCTCAGTCTTTCAAACCAAAAAATAATAGTTTTTTATCAGAAGGTCACTTATGATTCATGTGCCCATTGATAATCTTTTTGTGGTTTTAAGCTAAGTACTTCATGACCTTTCCAAGTGGTCAAGTGTCTTAAGGTATGGCTTTCCAGTTTTCCTACATGACATCCCTTTTGCTTTGGTTAAGATTTAACATCGTAATATAGAATTATTTGCATTGCAGAATATTAATGCAATTCTGCATAAAATTTAAACCACCACTACTTGCATGTCAATGTCACTGACATGACCATCATTTGTTACACATCCCAAATTGTCCTTGGACTGAGTGGCTTGCTAGACCATTCAAAAGGCATTTAGGAGACAGCCATGTTGCTGTGGATCAGGAGTCAAATGTAGGTCGCCTGTGATGAGTGACAAGTTTTCCTCCTTAAAGAATATTGAATCAGACGTGCTTTCCAATAACCGATGATAATTGGCATGGCCACTATCACTGAAAACTGCTTTCCAAATTGAATTCAAATTCCAAAAGTTGCTATGATGGGACTTCAGCCCATGTTCCCAAAATGTTAACCACGATCTGTATTTCGAGTCGAATTACATTACTATGATGCCACCATCTCTCTTAATAAGTCAAATGTACTTGATGTGCTTATCATGGAACCCCACGGAGAAAGCCATTAATGGAAGAAATCACAAATCTAACAATCTCTGCTCTTTTTTTTAAAGGCATCCTTGGTGACCGGTTCAGTGTATTGAGGGCTTCGCAGTCTGTTCGTTTCCAAGATGCAGGACCTTTGCCTGGGGACCGGATTCCAGATGTTGTGTCTTTGTCAATGGGCTTTTCGGTTGATGAGGTAACTGGCAATTAATTCTTTCATGAACACTGCAGCCTGAATCTTCGTGCTGTGATTCTGTACCAGAAAATTCAATTATCTCTGGGATGTGTGCCTAATATTTGCTTGTCTTTTGAATGTGACCCTCCTGTGACAAGAGCTTGAAGTGTACAGGCTGTGAAATATGCTTTGTATTTTCCCCTATTTAAATCAATTGGCCCAAGCCTTGGGTTAGCAATATAGGTAAAAATTTCAATGCACTCCATTATTTCTGAGTAAGTCGGACAGTAGTTTCCAGCAATTGCACGGACATAGCTAAATGCAGAATTCAGGAACTTTTCTTATTCTTCATGTGTTATTCCAATAGTATCTTCCCTTGAAGCTTTTCCATTCAAGAACATAGAAGGATAGGACCTAGCTGTACTGGGATGATCGATACTCAATGAACATGCCAGAGAAAGTTTGACCTTGTCTTTAAAGATGTTTAACTTTTTTAAATGCATGATTAGCTCTCGATATTGTCAAGTGTTAAATAGTTTTGGTTCTTCTGGCATTTAATTATTGATTTAAGACTGAAATGTTTCTCTTTTTTTTGTCTTTTATTGTGAAACGTCCTTA
>NW_025211841.1:0-25000 GCF_004010195.1 Chiloscyllium plagiosum
ACAGAACATGCATTATGGTCACGTCCTGATATTTCTGGGAAAGTTTAAACGGAAATGAAATACTGTGGTCCAAAGCACTGCTATTTTTGCTTTGAAGTCACATGGTACAGTTTGTATTTCCTTTACTCCACCACATATCCTCACCTTAAAAGCAAAATTACCGGTCTAGATATCCAGACAAAAAAATAAAATAAAATATCAAGATATTACATAATGGTGGCCATAAAGGTGTTATGAAGTAAATGATACATGGTCAGTTGAGCAAAAGCTTGATCAAAGATATGGGTTCTAAAAGATACTGCCTCAAACATTTCCCCCACAATGACCCCATTGCAAGGTTTGAAAATGCTTGAGAACCTCAGTGAGCAGGGAGATAATAAAGGCCTGTTAAAGCAAACGCAGCTGTTGAAACTTGCTCAAACCCGTGGCAGTCATTACTGCCTTGGATCTTGTGACCCAACTTGGGGTCCTAACCACTCTTTTCAACAGGGTTTTCCAAAGTAATGTGGTATAGGAGAAAAGAATTGTGGAGAGGTTTAGAAAGAAAAAAGCATTAGGATCTAGATAGCTTAAGGCACGCTCTTCAAATCAAAAATCCTTAAAAACAGGGAATTTGCAAGAGACCAGGGATAGACAAGCACAAATATTTGGAAGAGATGATGTGGACGGACATAGGAGGGCGAGAATGAAACTTCCAAATGGTGATGTTCCCACTGCTATCCTGGTTCTTGCAGTTGGCAATTAAGGATATGAAAGATGCCATCTAAAGGAGCTTTGATGAATTTTTGCAGTGTGCCTTGTACATGGTACTCTCAGCTGCTACTGAGTATCAGTGGTGCAGTGTGGATGATCATTGATACTTAGGTATTTTCTTACCAATGGAGATGTTATTACACACCTCTAGAGCAGAAATGATTGGCTCCCGGCTCCAAAATAGAGAGGGATACCATCTATGCATAACAAAAACCATTTATGGATCTTGCATCCAGGTGCAAATGCACATCCCACCAACTCCACTCCATTTTGAAGTTCAAATAGTAGTTTAATAGTATAACCATTTACAAAACCTGACATTACATCCCAGTATAAAACTTTGGGATTAATTGTCCATCCACAGTCAAATATGCTCTTGCAATTGGCTACTGGTGTGATCATCTTGCACCTTCTCCACAGTAAAACAACTGGGGATCTCCTTTAAGCAAGCTATCAAGACTTGTTATTCATCATTATTCAAAGTTTTTCAATTTAAATATCTAAAATCTTAGGCTAGTTTCATCCGAATACAAAAAAATCGAAACTAGCCCAAACAAATGCCAAGGTCACTCAGCTCAGATACTGAAAATGTGTTGCTGGAAAAGCGCAGCAGGTCAGGCAGCATCCAAGGAACAGGAGAATCGACGTTTCGGGCATAAGCCCTTCTTCAGGCTTATGCCCGAAACGTCGATTCTCCTGTTCCTTGGATGCTGCCTGACCTGCTGCGCTTTTCCAGCAACACATTTTCAGCTCTGATCTTCAGTCCTCACTTTCTCCACTCAGCTCAGATAAACTGGTACTATACATGCTTAAAAATCTACATCATCTAAAAGCATAGAACTGTGAAATAAAGTTGCATTCTGTATAAAGCAGTTCCCCAAGAGCTCACCTTATCAAAGACATTCACTGTTGAATTCAAGGCCATTGGTAACGCAAGTACCAGATTGTTTCATTTTTCAACTGTGGACCAAACAGGGGGTTTAATTGGGACAGGATTGCAATCAGCCAGCTGCAAAATCAAAAATGAAAACAACAATTTATCAGCCACATTTTAAAAGGAATATTTTCAAGCTATATGAAAAAGATCATCTACTTTAACAATGCAAATGACAGAATTGTTTATAATAAAGGTCATTCCAGGTTAGCTTCAGATGCATACTGAAGGTTCTTATTGCGCAGTAGTGTTTATACCTTTGATGAAATGACCTGGGATTCAAGTCCTCCCTGCTCCAGGTTGTGTGTAATAACATCGAAATAAGTTGATTAGAAAATATCCACCAGCAACACAAAAGTATCAGTTAAACAATATTAAAATGTTAAAGTAAAGATTTGAGATGGCCCAGGGAATCCCTTGTGGACTCAGACCAGTAAAGCCTCTCTCAGTTCGTCCCAGAGATCGCACTCTTTGGAAGTCTGGAATAAAAACCTCTTACAGACAGTTTAGTTTAATTTTAGGCATCCCCTTTATTCACTAATAGCATCACGGTTACAACATAACACTGATACCTATAAGCTAAACTAACTAGGTTCAAGTGCCCCAGCAGGCTACTCCAATTTACTGATACAACATGGCTTCCTTTATACAAAAGTTTGAAAAAAAATTGCATGTTCTTAATTATACAGATAACAGTGAAAGACAATTCATAAAGAAGAAAAGTTAATTGACAGATCTGTGCGCACTTGACTGATCACTTCTACAGGCCTTGAGCTATCTATCAGGTGGGAAAAACAAATCCAGCCGAGTTCGACGTCTGTTGTCAAGATAAGTTCCTGTAAAGAAGTACCAGTCTAAATTAAGTGGGAGATGTCATAAGGTAACCTTGCACAGCTCGCATGTCTGATATCATTGTTTTATGAAATGGCTTCTTCGCAAGGAGGGCAAACTTTTGACCATAAAATGGCTTCCCGACAGATTGTGTCAGAATCTCTTCAATGTTAGGTTTAGAATAATTTAAATTCAAATAAGACATAAGGTCTGATTAGTTAGAATTGACAGTGGGGCAGTCTAAGGTCTGTAGAGTGGTCTGTAAGAACAGCAAGTAAGTTAAGGCTTCATCAATATTACCTTTTATAGAGTTTCTATTTAACAACCAGTAATGGCTACTCAATATCATAAAGTCTTAAAATGCAATTAAATTCAATCCATAGGAGGTAAGCACTAAGAGTTAATTTTCTACTCGCTCCAACAGCCATCGGCACTAAAATGGTCTCTCTCTCGTGTCCTTTTGAACTCTCAATTCAGGGTTTTGTAACAGCAAAGCTTTTTTTCCCTCTGTATCTACCCCACTTGCAAGGGGTAATAAGAATCCATTATAATTAACAGCACCTGACCGTTAATTACAAAGCTTTTGATAGTACAGAGTTCCATTTCAGGGTCAGAATCAAACACTGTCACATTAATTTCACAAGGGAACAGCTGTGAATGTATCACTTGGTGTCCTGTCTACAGTACAAAACTCATGTAACCAAAAGATAGTATAACTACAAGATTCCAAATAATTAAAAGATACCAGACAACGTACATTTCTATTATTCAGTACTGCAAAACAATGAAATGAAATGAAATCAAAACACTTTGACATATTGCTGGTAACAAATTCTGCAAAACCAGATGTTACAAGTGGTAAAGGTTAAGGTGAAGTGTAATGCTTAGAACCTTAGGGTACTCCAGAGTCAGAGTCACAGTCTGACAGCACAGCCCAAACTGATCCATGCCAAGCAAAATGTCCATCCACACTAACCCCATTTCCCTGCATTTGGCCCATATCCTTCTAATCATTTCCTATCCATGTATTTGTCCCAGTGCCTTTTAAATGGTTGTTCATGTATCCGCCTCAACCACTTCCACCTGCAGGTCTTTCCATGTGTACCGACCTCTGCATAAAAAAATGTTGCCCCTCTGGTTCCCTTTTATTAGATTAGATTACATACAGTGTGGAAACAGGCCTTTTGGCCCAACAAGTCCACACCGACCCGCCGAAGCGCACCCACCCAGACCCATTCCCCTACATTTACCCCTGAACCTAACACTACGGGCAATTTAGCGTGGCCAATTCACCTAACCTGCACATTTTTGGACTGTGGGAGGAAACCAGAGAACCCGGAGGAAACCCACGCAGACATGGGGAGAATGTGCAAACTTCTTTCCCCTCTGACCTTAAACTAATGCCCTCTTATCGTTAGTTCCCCAACCATGGGAAAAAGACTGAGGGCTTTCATCCTATCCATGTCTCTTATGATCTTATACAC
The DNA here is from genome assembly GCF_004010195.1 of Chiloscyllium plagiosum. Taxonomy (NCBI): domain Eukaryota; kingdom Metazoa; phylum Chordata; class Chondrichthyes; order Orectolobiformes; family Hemiscylliidae; genus Chiloscyllium; species Chiloscyllium plagiosum. The sequence continues at coordinate 4,003 of NW_025211841.1, forward strand.
CTCCAGAAGGTCCCCCCTCAGTCTCCTATGCTCTAAAGAAACAAGTCCTAGCTTGTCTAACCTATCGCTGTAACTCAGACCATTGAATCCTAGCAACATCCTTGTAAATTTCTTCTGCACTCTTTGCAGTTTAATGACATGCTTCCTGTAGCAAGGTGACCAAAACTGAACATGATATTCCAAGTGCAATCTCACCAACATCTTGTACAACTGCAACATAACTTCCCAACTTCCATACTCAATGCCCGGACTGGTGAAAGCCAGTGTGCCAAAAGCCGCCTTCACTGCCCTGTCTACCTGTAACTCCACTTTCAGAGAATTGTGCACCTTAACTCCAGGATGCTTCTACTCCATGACACTCCTTAAGGCCCTAGCATTAACCATGAAACTCCTATCTTGATATGGCTTTCCAAAATGCAAGACCTCACATTTATCTATATTGAACTCCATTTACCATTTCCCGGCCCACTTCGCCAAAGACATCTCTGAAATGACTTCGAGTACTCAGACCGCTTGGTACCATGGTAACCCACAAACCTACCAACACAGTTCAACAGTGGCTGATGAACCTAAAAAGGACCCTAAACAACCAACCAGCAAAACGAATGTCATTTACAAAATACACTGCAAGGACTGTAACAAACACTACGGCAGACAAACAAGCAGAAAACTAGCCACCAGGATACACGAACACCAACACGCCACCAAAAGATATGACCCACTATCACTAGCATCCTTACGTACAGATGAAGGAGGACACCACGTCGATGGGGACAACACATCCATCCTAGGACAAGCTAAACAGAGACACACATGGGAATTCCTGGAGGCCTGGCATTCAAACCAGAACTTCATCAATAAACACATCAATCTGGACCCCAGAGAAGAACCGGAAATATTATCACCCACCTGAAGAGACCAAGAGACACAAATAGAAAGCAGGACATAACATCAGCGCTTCACCGGAGACTCTCTGATGATGTTACCTAGCATTATGATGAAACGTCTGAAAACAAGCCTTCCAGCTCAGCGAGTAAACTTACAACCTGAACCTTAAACAGAACTACAAATCTTCTCAAACTGGTTATTGTCTTTCCAACTTGGTAATCTTCTCATCATCATGGTATAAAATTATCAAGTACAATTTAATAAAGCAAATGCAATTCTAGTGCAGTGACACAATTGGCTGGTATAAAATTCTTAAACAAAAGCACTAAAATTACCATTTTACTTTATTCCATATTATTACATAGTATATATTATTCCACTTATTCTTCGACTTGCCTCAGTGATCATGATCAGTACTTAACTTTTAAAAACTTTCACTGCATGAAAGGCCCCAGGTGTAAAAGAGTTAGATGAAAGTCAAATTTGATAGACCATGTTTACCACTATTGCAACAACTTAAAAATACTAATGTCATTTACAAAATACACTGCAAGGACTGTAACAAACACTACGGCAGACAAACAAGCAGAAAACTAGCCACCAGGATACACGAACACCAACACGTATTCAGTCATTTGACCCTTCCTCTGATTCGTAGTGCAACAATACATTATAGTTTGTTACATACAGCAAAGCTGGAATCCAAATGAGTTTAACAAAACATGAATTCATTGACAAAACAGGAGGAAGACTGCCCAGAATCTAGGAGGTTTCTTAAATAATTGACAACCAGACTAATCCTAACCCTATCACAGGAATATTTATTGTTCAAATTTTATAACAGCCACAGTCCATCTCAAGTAATCAATTGCTGTTTCTTTGCCACTTCCCATTTCACCATAAATTGTTCTACTGCACAGGTCACCAACTTTTCCAAAAATACCTATGAAAAGATTTCACAATTAACCACACCACACAAAGTAAATCACAGAGCTTACAATACTTAGAATAGAACAACACTGAGCAGCCCTTATCTTTTCCATCTCCACTTAGCCCAGCCCATGAACCAACTGTCGCAACTTCAACAGCATACAATTTCAGGTATTGTGTACAAAGTGTGCTTTAGTAACTTTCAGAATAACTACAATACAACATTTTGTAGTGATGTCTTGCTCACTAAATAGGCACAGATATTTTCTGTCATATTATTTGTAATTATAAAATAATTCTTCAGAAATCCTCCTGTGTAGTAACACAATGTTTTATTATGCCAAAAGCTTGATAAGTGCAAGCATAGGTTATGATAGTATAAAATAATGAACAATACTTTATTTTAATCCATAACACCTTTTGGCTGCTGGTTCTTAATCGATTGGTCTACGCCAGTAAAGTGTTAAGGGGTTATTTGCTCTCCTGACCTTCAAGAAAGTGGGTGTCCCAGGGGTAGGGTAGTATGTTTCTCTGTCTTGCAGGTAGAATGTAAAAAATTTACATCGTCACCTCCTGCTATTTGGAGTAAATTTACATTCTGAGTAAGAGATAATAATTAGGAAGAACATTGCCGTTAAAATTCTGAACACACCCTGCAGTTAAAAAAGCGATTTACACCAGATCTTGCCATTAAGGAATGATCTACATCACATTATTTTTTGAAATAATCAAATCACTACATTGTTTCTTGAGTGGCATGTGACTATGGGGAAGTGGCTGGGAGTTGTCCTGTGGGCATTACTGACTGTGATGTGAAATCTTGTAGAAAGGAACTACTGGTCCCTTTGTTGAGATAGCTTTGCTTGACACGCTTCACAAGCATTGCAAAGATTGTTAAGTGATCCTCCGAAAGCCTATAGTTGCTTAATAAATTTTGGCTGTTCACAGAAGTTGGCGTATTGTAGTTGCATCAAGTGTGTAAGAATCTCAAGAAAAAGAACCTAATATAAGGAGAGAGGGTCTGATGGTGGATGATACCTGGCAATCGGTAACTAGTACTGTCGATAGGGCTTTTAAGATAATGGGGTGGGATATGTGCGGGATGAGACACAGAATTTCAGTTGGAAGGAAGCTCTTAAAAGGAAATCAAAAAGAAACAGAGGTGCAAAGAAGAAAATGATATTCAAAGTGTCAAAGAGTGGACAAAAACCTGACAGATGGAATTAAAGTAGCCAAGTGAGAGGTCATGTACCTCGGAAGAATCAAAAGACAGGCTATTATTTGAATAGTGATACTCCCAAATCATGTAGCACTGAACGATCAGGGTGCTGTCAGGCATGAAGCATCTGCTAACATGCAAGTGCTGAAGGCAACAAATGAAAAAGCATTTTTTTTTGCGGGACTGGGTGGGGGAGAAGCGTGGTCTTCTATTGGACTTTAAGAGTAGGGAAGTTTTGTTACAACTGCCACACCCTAGAGAAGAGCACGGTTTTGGTTCCCGTACTGAAAAAAGATATGCTAGCATTGAAAGCAGTTAAAAAGACATTCACTTGGCTGATTCTTGGGATGAAGTGTTTCACTTATCAAGAACTATTAAACAAGTCTTTATTCGTTAGAAATTTAGAAAGAAAAGAAGGAAGATCTTAATTTGAAACATACAGTTCTGAGGAGGACTTATAGAGTAGGTGACGACAAAGCCACTCGGGAGGCTCATCTCAAACTAGAGGACATTATTGCAGAATAAGGATTACTCAAGTAAAACTGAGGTGTGAAGGCCTTTCTTCTCTCTCAAGATAGCAAAGGCCTGGAATTCACTCTCTCAAGTGTAGCAGCTAGGTCACTGGAAGTATTTAAAGAGGTGTACAGATTTTTGAAATCCAGGAGTTGAGGCCAATGAGAAGAACTGAGGACTGGGATTGGGATTGGTCACAATGTTGTAGAAGAGTAAGACAAGCTTGAGTGCTGAAAGGAGAATCAGGCCAATTTCTCATGTTCATCTGGAGGCACAAGGAAAGGGATAGAGCAAGTGATGCACTTATAATGGCCAGTTAGAAGAAGTGCTAACAATGCAGGTGAGACTGGTGAGAACAAAAACACAAGTGGGGCCAAAGTTACTGCTGAAGATATTGTTTCCATCTGCATAGGAAGGATGCAGATGGCATGAGAGAAGGGGTCATTAAATAATGCAATTGATAAGACTGGGACAATGACTTGATATACTTATTGTATGCTACAAAATACAATGGATTTTAAATAAAAGCTTTTAGAAAGATTATCAGGTGAATTAAACTAGTAGATGGTAATAGATGACAGCATCTATTATCTATTAATTGTAAGAGATGATACCAGTGCATTACCACGAGAGTCCATGTCAGAGAAATTTGCCCAATGGGTTAGAGATCACAAAACGCAGCTCGTGAAATTGACAAACAGTTTATTGCAAGCGATATCGCTGGAAGAGAAACTGACTAGGCTGACACAGAACTGACAGTCTGTACAGGTAGATCAGAATTTCTCTTCCCAGAACTGAGAATGAAACTAGTTTTTATTAGAATGCTGCACAGTGAGGCTGATTAAGAAATGGGGAAAATACAATGCATCTGGAAATGGAGTAATTTAGTTAAAAGGATGCTAATTGGAAAACAGTTATCAGGTGAATGATCTGTTCCTTCACAAAATGCAACATCCTGACAGTATCGATGGTTCCATTCCTTGTCTCAAGTAGGTGTTAATGTCTCCTCTGAAGTGGTGAGGTGCTTCCACTGTCTTGTTCTGGGAGCATGTCCTTGCTGTTGCCTCTCTGTCTGACCTGCTCTTTGCGTGGCTTTAGTATTGCTGGGTTGTGAAAATGCCTTTGGGGCTTTGAGATATCTGTAGTGCTCTGTCAGTGTTAGTGTCAGCATAAAGTGTATTCCCCTGTCTGCGTGGGTTGTCTGGTTTGGCTTGTGTGCCTGCATAGGCGTTCTGGGTGTTTTTTGGTACCGTTTTCCAATTTTGCTTTTGTGGGCCTATTCTCAGTTGGCAGATCTTTTCCCACAGTCTCCATGACTCCAATGAATACACTACCACACAGACTCAAGACTGGAATTCTAAACAAGGACTGTATAATAGAACAAAATTAGTCGTTAGGAATATGCCTTTGATGATATATGCTAAATTAATAACAAGATCTGAGAAATGTCATAATTGTCCCTCAATTAGCATTGAGCCTCAAATACAAACACTTAACTAAGACAACAGTCCTCAATTAGATTCAGATCCCAATAAAACCACAGATGTTTGTTTTTATTAAATACTCGAGTCCATTTGATGCACACTGATTCCGTTAAAGTTGTTGGTGAAAGAATTAGAAACCCTATATTTACTATGGTCCTGCTGTAATACAAGCTAACTTAACTACAGATATTTTGCTGTCTGTTGATGTTCTTGTTAACAAAGGTATACATGAAACCAAAGGCGTGAATACACCTTCTGGAGAAAAAGGGGAGTGCTATTTGATCTGCAGGATGAGTCCAAGCAAGAAAACAGAAAAGAAGTTGGTAAGATCAGCTTTTAGTCATGTGCTGAGTGGGAAGGTCAGAAGAATGGAGCAGTTGGTATCTCAGTCTTGAGATAAGCCTTTAAAAAAGGCACCAAATGGGACAAAAGATAACTGTGGGCTTATGCAAGGAAGGCTTATGCTTTGAACAGGCAGAGTACCAAAAGGAGAACAGATTAGAGTTAGAAGAGTTTATATAACAACAAAAAAAATGCACAATTGGCTCATCATAGATGGTAAAAAGGTGGAGAAAGTAAAGGCCATGGCGGTCTGGATCTAGAGCAGAGGCAAAACATTCACATAAATGAGAGAGAGAAAATTCAGGTTACACAGGCATGTCAACTAGATGACACATTCACACTAAATTGTGAATAAAAACGATAATACTATGAGAAAGGGTGCTAATGCTGCACTCCTTCAGTCCTAAACTAAATGTGTGAACATTGGTCATGGTTCACAGTCAATTCAATTATTATATTAGACCTTAAACTAATTAGCTGCCGTGCGACCAAAATCACTCAGCTATATTTTACAACCATTAACTCTCCATCATAATTTGCTTATTAACATTTGTTCAAATACCCGCATGAGGAAAAAGTATCTATCCTTTCAAATAATCTTTTGATAGCCACACTTCATCCATGATTGCAGTCACAATCCAGACACTAGTTTTACATCTATTTTTGAAATCTATTGCAGATTTATCAATCATACTGACAAATACAGTATACTGTTTAGAAAAAGGGGCACAGAAAATTCAATGCTACAAATGTGACCTGTGGCACCCGAGGAATAAACAGTTAACACATTCATTATATTTGAATTCTAGCACATCTTGATAAATTTGATTGACAGATTATGGTCACAACCAAAAAAATAAATTCAGGACCATTGACCACTTCATATCTGTAGAGCTTCATGTCACAATGGTAAACAGGAAGTTTGATGCTTAAATCCCATTAACATCCTACAAGTGTGGTTTAAAGTACTTTGAAATGGGCTAAGAATCTCAAAGTAATTTCTGCAGAACCAATGAAAACAGCATACCAGTGAAAGTAATGTTTATGCATCATAGACCATTGATTTATATTTTCATAAAACTTGAATAATTTGTTTTTGATATAAGCAATAGTGTCAACCATTGTAGCAGTTACTGTCCAACAAATCAACTGTTTCCAACCAGAAGAAATGCATACATATCAATTGTTTAGGAATTTATTTTTAGCCTTTTAGAAAGAGACTTCAGTAGTACAAACAGAACAGCGAAAAAAAAAGGCCAGAAAGAGAAACAATTGGAGAAAAAAAACAAAAAGTCAAGAGAATAGTAAAGATAGAGATTTCATATCCTTATTAAAAGAAAAATTCAAGTCTTTCACAACCAAAGAATTCTAAAATGAAGTGATCAGATACACATGACACACAAACTACAGACATTTGGTTATCTATAAACACCAGAATGCTTCAGTAATCAAGAGGAATGAGATTGCAAATTTTGTTAAACCTGCACTGTTCATTTTGTTAAGCTAAGAACAAAGTGCAAGTGTTGACTCGCTGAATAAAACAAATCAATGACAAGAACATATAGTTAACTGAACTTTTTAGTGGAGATTACCAGGGCACAATACATTAAGAGCGCCATAGCCATAGCACAAGACACTTTACTCAGGAAACAAATCTTGTAGTCAATGCTGAAAAGTAGTTAATCAGCCTAAGGCACTAAAAGAAATTTAACATAGACCAAGTAGCTACAAACATTGACAGCAAATCAGCTGTTCAGCCTGAGCATCTTATGACTCCACAGAAGGGAAGAAAGTTCAAGTAATTAATCTCTATTACCACTTGTAGACACAGTCTCTCTTTATATAACCGGAGTCCACAGGCCTATTACAGACCTCAAGAACATTCAAAAAGGACACATGGGTTAGTTGAACCAATGAATTTGACTTCACATTCAAATAGTCAAAACTCCCAGAAATAAGAACATTAGAAAGAGTAGGCCATGCAGCCTCTCACGCCTGCCCTGCCATTCAATATCATAGCTGATCCGCCCCTCGCCTCAATTTTCATGCCATCTCAATGTAAGCATCAACTCTGATATTTCAAAAATCTGATCACTTTTTAAAGACTCCCAGGGATCTAGCCTCCACAACCCCAGAATTCCAGACATTCACAAACCTCTTGAAGAATAAATTCCTTGCTATCCATTATAAATGAAAGTTTCTTTATTCTGTAACTATATCCCCCAGTTCAAGATTCTTCCACTAGTGGAAGTATCTTCTCAACATCTTCCAAGTTTCAAATGTTGAGATACGTTGCATTTCCAGGCTGAGTTAGACTGGGCATTTTGACCACTCAAAAATGTACACATGCTGGCAATATCACATATGCAAGGATATTTTCTCTGCAAAAAAAAAGAGCCTACAGTTCATCAGAAAATGTCTTTGACAGAGTTGATTTGTCAGCCAATCAGCATTTCTTTCCTCCTGCAGTATAAACTGCCATAGTTTGAAACTTGGCATTCTTGAGAGTGTCCTGATTAGTGCAAGACAAATTTCAACAAATCTCTTTTCAGTTTGCTGATATTGTTGATAAATTTTATTTTAATACTACAATCAGCAAATTTCAAGCAACAAAGCAGAACTCTATTGACCAATTCAAATTAATTAGTTGGGTTGCATGAAAGTGCCACAGCAAAGTCACTTTGTGCAGTGCAACAACACAAGCAGTAGCTAATATAAAATAACGTGACAAAAGGGAGACTCCTCCTCCTGACAATTATTTTAAGTCCAATTGATTTTATCATTGTCCATACAGTCAAATCTGAGAGACTACTAAATCTACTTCCCTTATTCTTAACCTTGATTCAGATAGATTAATAAACATGTGATAAGAATATGGAATCAGCTACCTGAGGTAAGCACATATAACATAGGTGTATTTAAGTGGAAGCTAGACAAGCACGAAGAAGGGGATGGAGGAAAAGAGATGGCGATGAGGAAACATGAAACAGGTTTGAATGCAGCATAAACATCAGCCTTGAATGGTTGAGCTAAATGGCTGGTCACCATGTTAATGCAATACTGAATAAGGTTCATAGGAGTGTTCTCAGATAACGTTATGGTTCCGGTCCTCCTGGACGGAGGTAATCATAATGGAAACAAACTAAAATTTAATCAATAAAAGATAAAGAATCTTAATCTTTGCATCATGTGATAAATAATTCAAACTTTGTCATCTTTGATACAATAATCTCAAATAAACCACTGGCATTCTTTCATTCAAAACCTATTTAATCTTCTTGATCTATGTTAACAATTATCTTCAGTCCGCTTAGTATTACTACTTATAAGAAACTGAACCAGAGGGTCTGCAAAGTTGAAAATGTAACAGTTACAACATGGGATTCAAGTCAGGCAACTAACTGATCCAATATTTTTAGGAATAGAGATAAACAATATTTGAACACAATGACAAAGCAAAGCTTCAGGAAACTTAAATAATACAATACAAATACTACCCATGAAAACAAGACACTACAAAGTGGTAAATGCAAAGACTTAGATAGTAGATTCTAAAGAATTGTTCTAGCTTGAGACCAGAGAAAAAAAACATTTGCTACCCAGCCTCAGGCAACATTTTGCAAACTAATATGATTCCTGCTGGTGGATAAGTCAAATCTCAGAAGGAAACATAGCTTAATAGATCATATTATTGCAGTTGATTACCATGGTGGTTAGTTCACAGAAACATGCAACATAGAATGAAGATATTTTTTAATTGAAGAGTGAGTTTATTGCACTAGAACAAGCTGTATCTATGATAGATAAAAAGTTCTTAAACAGCAAGACAAATTTTCAAATGATCTTTTTACAGATAGTCAACTCAAGAAAATTTCACTCCCACCTCAACTCAGTATTTAGATAACCCAAGTCCTCCAATTCCTTTTCCTTGTAAAAAGGTGCCCATAAACATTTTCAGTTCGAAGAAAATTTCTGTTGAAACTAACTTGGAAGTTCACATGAAGACACTTTGGCTAGGATGACTGGCTCCCTTGAACAAACACACGATGTTCCTGCTCGGAGAAGCTTTTCTCCCTCCTGAACAAAAACCTTGAATCTACTTTTCTGAAGTCAAAACTAAACTGTGGCTTTACAGCCTTTTGTAAACTCAGCAACAAACACTCAATCCATTAATGCCAGAAGGGTTCGCCAAAGAATTTGACAGCAGTCACATGTCTTCTTGAATTGGTGCACTTTGGACACTTTTCAACTGACTTTTTAATCTGTTTAAAACAATGACCTTCGCAAATCTGACCCACATCCTTCTGCTTCTATTTTGAAATTCAGAATTGAAATTATTGACATATAATACATCTTTTTGGAGCTTGGGGTGGAGGAAAAGAAAACAGATTCTGTAGTTACTATTGTTGCTTCCATTTCATTCTTTGCTAGTCCATTGGTTTACTTGGATTTACTGTCTCTATCAAAAAAGGCTTTCCTGTTTTAACTACAATTTAGTTAACTACTTGTATACAAGGTAAATACTTTCAGGAACAGAAAATATGCGAACGTGGGACTTTTATACACTTTCATTTTCAAAGTACATCACATTGACCATTTTGTATTTCATAGTGCCATCTGTTGGTCTTTTTCCCAATGCTGTAAATTGCAGATCTAAAAATAATTAATCAAGTTAGTCAAATCTACAAATATAGATGCTCAAATAACTAAATTTTGAGCAAAGTGACAATTGTGGAGTTACATTTGACTATGGCGGATTACCAGATAGATTATTGAAAGACTAAAGTAATTGAGAAATAATCCAAGCTCTTATCTTCATCTGATTTGATACACATTGCTCAATTTACATGACCACAGTAGTTTTTAGGAATGACCAAACATCAAGCAGGCAATAGAGGGTTACACTTGAAATTGATTCCAAGGATCTGGACCAGGCTACAGTTGGATTTGCATTCTGTAATAAAGCATTTATGCATTTTTTTCATATGTGAATGTAGTCTGGTAACAATTTGTACATTATATCAGTGTTAGCTCCAATAATTTTTACATAATTAACCTCTCCAATAGAAAACCACCCACAAGGAACTTCTCGAGTGAAAAAAATTTCATTGCATTCACCCCTTTCACTAATTCAAATAAACCAAATAACCAATGCCTGAAAACAAAAAAAAAATTGCTGGAAAAACTCAGCAGACCTGGCAGCATTTCAGCATCAGAGTCTTACAGCAGGGAAACAGGCCCTTCGGCCCAAACTGGCCCATGCCGACCAAAACATCCCTTCATGTAAACCCCATTTCCCTGCACTTGGCCCATATCCTACTAACCCTTTCATGTCCAAATGCCTTTTATATGGACCCACCACAACCATTTCCATATGTATATCACTAAAAAAAAAAATTGCCCCTCAGGTTTCCTTTTATTCTTTCCCCTCTAACCTTAAACTGATGCCTTCTTTTCCATGATTCCCCAAACCTGGGAAAAAGACTGTCTGCATTCACCCTGTCCATGTCTCATGATCTGACACACCTCTAGAAGGTCCCCGCTCAGTCTCCTACCCTCTAAGGAAAAGAGTACTAGTTTGTCCAACATCTCCCTGTAACTCAGTTTGCTGAATCCTGGCAACATCCTTGTAAATTTCTTCTGTACTCTGTCCAGTTTAATAACATCCTTCCTTTAGCAAGGTGACCAAAACTGAACACAATACTTCAAGTGTGGCCTCATCAACATCCTGTACAACTGCAACATAACTTCCCAACTTCTATATTCAATGCCCAGACTGATAAAGGACAGTGTGCCAAAAGTCTTCTTCACTGTCTTGTCTATCTGTGATTCCATTTGTAGAGAACTGTGAACCTGAACTCCGAGATCCCTCTGTTCCACTATACTCCATTCACCATAAAACTCCCACCTTGATTTGACTTTCCAAAATGCAAGACCTCACACTTATTGATATTAAACTCCATTTGCCATTTCTTGGCCCACTTCCCCAGCTGATCAGCACCAACCCCTGTGGCACTGTACTAATTACAGGCCTCCCGTCTGACAAACATCCACCATTATCCTCTGCTTCCTACCATCGGCTCACCCTGAATTCCATGTGATTCCAAAGGAGCTTACCACACAAACCTTATCAAAGGCTTTACCAAAATCCTTACATACTACGTCTACCGTTCTGTCCTTATCAACCTTCCTGTTCTGAAGGAGGATCACTGGACCCAAAACGTAACTGCTTTCTCTCCACAGATACTGCCAGACCTGCCAAGCGTTTCCAGCAGTGTGTGTTTTTGGCACTAATTCAATTGTTTCCACTGACAACATATCCTGTCTTAATAACTGTACAGACAGGATCAGAACCACCTTTTACGATTCAGTTCAGTTACATTCTAGAACAGCAAATTCTAAGGTCAGCATTATTTTCTGGAGTAAGAGAAAATATGCATAATCAATGTGGCATAAAAAAGTGCTTACAGCAGCTATCCTTTTTAGTTTGTAGCTTTTTAAAGTTTGTCACTTGTAATGTAAACCTCCAGAAGCAGCAAGTATCTTGACAGTCACATTATGAGACATTCCTCTGTAAAAATATCAGCATCAATATTCAAAACATTTTACCTTTCAAATTGCAAGAGGATATACATGGGAAGTAATAGTGTGACCAATATAAGATTCAGGAGATGTGGTTTTAATTATATGTTTTATCTGAAGAATATACTGCCGTTGTCTTTCTTAGATAATGTGCTTTTGGTCTAACAAGAGCATGGGTTTCATTTTGTGATCGCCAAGCACCACTTTCAGAAGAATCATGACAGTCTTCTATTCAGATTTCTACCATTATGCTAATATTCGTAATTTGCTTTCAAGGTCAAACAAAAATAACTAATTTTGAAACAAGATTAAATATATAAAAATTATTCAAACTGATGGTCCATAAATTTAAATTCAACATAGATCACAGTTTGGATAATGAAGAATTTCTAAACAGGGATTGATATCTTTAACACATTTAATTGGAAAGTAAATTATCAGTCCATATTGTACTTGAAATAACCTTCAACAGGAAGTGATTTGTTTATACTCACAAAAGATAGCAGCAAACAGCACTTGTCACCAGCATAGTGTTAATAACGCTGGAAAAAAATAGAACATTGAAGTACATGGTTCAGATTATTTGTTAAAATTAGTATTTCTTCCTCAAAACATTGACCAGTTTTCTCCAAAATTATGAAACTGATTGAAAGTAATTAAACATTTCCATTCAGTACCTTTTACTCATAAAACCACAATCGGTTTAAAGGCAATGTTATTGTGTACACAAAGGTCAGATAACACCCCTGTACCCTGAATTAATGCCATTTTCCAAGATTAAATGATCACCAGTAGAAAATGTGGTGCACTTATTTCTATGCCAGAACTAATGCTCAGCTGTTCCATACGATTAAGTTTTTTTTACTAAATATGAAAATTAGGGTGCACTTAGTTCAGCATTACAATATTGCATTACACAAATTGCAATATTTCCTCCAAAATGTGCAGTCAATTTTGTTTTTGTCTTTGACCCCAGTAAACCACTAACCACATGTATATTGCAGCAATGCTATTGTAACTTGGAACAGTAATATTTAACACCAAGAGTATCACACGTTGTTTAACACATAGACAAAAACAATTAACATTTTAAAACAAAGTTACAGATTGTTTCAAACTCAATGAATGAAAACAAAACTATAATCAGAACACACCCCTGAATCATTCTTCTAGAATTAAATAAACAAGTTAGCATTTGTTTGTCATCCGTCAAAACGATTCCTGCCCTCTCTTGCACACCCACCTCCCTGTTTCCCATTTCTCTCCAAAACTTAACATTTACTATGGCCAAGGCAAACTACCTTCATCACCTACTTTTCTCATACCGCACCAATGAGAGAATACAACAACTGACTCGCTACGCATGGCACTTTCTTAAATTAAACCCATTCTCAAAAGTACAATGTTACTAGCTACTTATCTCTTTTGCTCTCTCTTGCGTCAAAGGGGTCGCATTGTTGCCAGAAATGTCTCTTTGCCCCAGTACTGGGCCATTCTCTTAATCCCCTTTAATGGAGAAGCTTCTCTCCCACATCCACACTTCGACAGGACGGCGCCTCTCTCCTACACCCCCAGCCCTTTAACAAAGTAGGCTTTACCTTCCTCACTTCCTCAGCTTCGCAAAGAGTAATCTACCGCCTGAGTCGGTGCCCCACCCCCAACCAACCTCACCCTCTATTCGGTCCTTTAGGGATGAACCAGGGCACAACGCCGCCCACAACACCCCAGAAAACAGTGAGAACGATGATGGGCACCGTCAGACCACTGTAACCCATGGCGAAAATTCCAACCCGTCTCCCGGAAACCAGCCACAGGAAATGACGTACACAACACCGCCCCCTTCGGTCATGTGCCCGGTCCGTACCGGACATCACACTGACTGCAGGCGACATCCAATCAGAAGCGTGAAAGGAGCCGGAAGCCCCGCTCCTTCGGCCCCGCCCCAATCTGACTGCTGGGGTGATGTGCTGTGACGGTTTGGGATCAGCCCTGACATTGGGAGTTGAGAATGTGTTGCTGGAAAAGCACAGCAGGTCAGGCAGCATCCGAGGAGCAGGAGAGTCGACGTTTTGGGTGGGGATTATGGGATGAGGTTAAGAGCCATGAGGAGTGGAGAGATAAAGGGAGGGGAAGGTAGCTGAGAGTTCAGTAGGCAGATGGAGGTGGGGGTAAAGGTCGGACAGGAGCGTGGAATGGAGTGGATAGGTAGGTAGGAAGATGGACAAATAGGACAGATCATGAGCGTGGTGCTGAGCTGGAAGTTTGGAACTGGGGTTAAGTGGGGAGAGGGGAAATGAGGAAACTGGTGAAATCCACATTGATGCCATGGGGTTGGAGGGTCCTGAGGCAGAAGATGAGGTGTTCTTCCTCCAGGCATCAGGTGATAAGGGATTGGCAATGGAGGAGGCCCAGGACCTGCATGTCATTGGTGGAATGGGAGCGAGAGTTGAAGTGTTCGGCCAAGGGGCGGTGGGGTTAGTTGGTGTGAGTGTCCTGCAGATGTTATCTGAAGCGCACTGCAAGTATGCGTCCTGTCTCCCCAATATCGGGAGCAATGGATACAGTACATGACGTGTGGAAGTGCAGGTGAAAATTTGGATGTGGAAGGCTTCTTTGGATGGAGGTGAGGGGGAGGTATGGATGCAGGATTTGCAATTCCTGCAGTGGCAGGAGAAAGTGCTGGGAGGGGAGGGTGGGTTATTGGAGGGTATGGACCTGACGAGGCAGTCGGAGAGGGAATGGTTTTTATGGAAAGTGGATAGGGGTAGGCGGGAATATATCTCTGGTGGTGGGGTCTGTTTGTAGGTGGAGGAAATGGCGGAGGATGATGTGATATCTACGGAGGTTGGTGGGGTGAAAAGTGAGGACCAGGGGGTGGTTCTGTCCTTGTTGTGTTTGGAGGGGTGGCGTTTGAGGGCGGAGGTGCAGGAAGTCGCTGAGATGCGCTGGAGGGCATCATCAAACACATGGGAGGGGAAATTGTGGTCCTTAAATAAGGAGGCCATCTGGTGTGTTCTCTGGTGGGGCAAGTGCCACACTGGTTTAACTTGGACAGTCGCAGAAATGTTCTGATGCAGATTAGTCCATTCGCCCTTGGAAGTCCAGAATGGCATCATGATTTAGTACCAAACCAGAAAGTGCTGGAGGAAATCAGCAGATCTCACAGCGGACAGAAAGACCCAGTTGACGTTTTGGGTCCAGTAACCCTTCAGAAGTGTTACTAGTAGGAAGGAAAAGGTGGTACATGCTGAGATGGAGGGGACAGGTATTCAGGCACCTGGATTATTGAATTTGACACTCAGTCCTGAAGGCTGCAGGGGTTTTCTGCAGAAATGTTCTGCATAGGGTCTATGCAACCTTCAGCACTCAGTACCGACTATCACATTTTATAGCCTGGATATCTAACATGTCCTTTTACGCACTCCAATATCCCTGGTCCTGACATGACATGGGTTGCTTTGCTCACAGCCAACCCAATTTCACCTAATATTCCCATTACCGGCTTTCCTGTCTGCTTAGCTCACCATTAACTATCCCTTTGTCTGCCTAACTACTGTTTTCTCTCTCAGTGGACTCCACGTCCACTTATCGCATACTACGTTTCCACCTCCCGCCTTTAACATATATACGTTTTCCTTGCTACTATCGGTTCTGAAGAAGGATCCGAAATATTAACTTTTACTCTCCACAGATGCAGATCTTGTTTCAAATTTCATGCGTCTGCAGTTTTTTTTATTTCGTGCTGTTCTCCGTAGCCTTGCCATATGGTAATTATTAAAATAAAAACAAACATTTGTTAGAATACCTTGGACCCCTGTCCATATTTCCAGGCAGTGCAATCCAGAACAGAAACATTTTTGTTTGAAAAAACTTTTTTCACATCACACATTTTTTACAGGTCATTTAAAATCAGATTTTTGATCCTTTTACAAATGCTCATGATTTTGAAAACTTCTTATAGATTCCCTCTTGGTCGTCTCTCCAAGGAGGCTAGCTCCACCTTCTCCAATCTAGCCTTATAACTTGAAATTTCTCAGCCTTGGAACAAATCTTGTAAATCTCTTCTGCATTCTCTTCAATCTGTTCATATTCCTCCTATAGACTGCGGCCCAGAACTGTCCAGCTAAGTCTAACAAGTGTCATAATTTCAGAATCACGTTTCTGCTCTTGCATTCTGTGCCCTATTAATAAAGCCCTGTATAAAGTATTAGTTAACTTAGTTAACTCTCTGCCTGTCATGTCTCCTTTAGTAATACATGCACGTATATGTCCAGGTCTCTCTGCTGCTTGACCCCCTGAAGTATTGTACCTTGTACTTTATATTGACTCGCTATGCTTTTGCTAGAAAAATATGTCACCTCATACTTCACTTCACCTGCCACCTACCTGCCCATTCTTGCAACTTGTCTATGTCTGTTTTTAAGTTCTATAGTCCTTTTCGTGGTTTACAATGCTTCGAAATTTTGAATCATTTACAAATTGTGAAATTGTCCTCTGCATACCAATACGTAAATCTGAATATGTATATATCAGGAAAAGTATAGATCTCAACACTGACTCCTGGATAACTCCACGACAAACTACTGATATTTCTCTAGTCTGAATTGCATCCATTGACCATTACACTCTGCTATCACTCAGCCAATTTTGTATCCACCTGGTTACTATCCATTTTATTCTATGAACCATAAAATCTCTCTCGAATCGACTCTGCTGCAATGTATCTGGAAGACCATGTACACAACATCAACAGCATTACCCTCATCAATTCTTTCGTTACTACTTCAAAAAACTCAAAGGTAATCAAACATGATTTCCCCTTCAGATATCCATGCTGACACTTCCTAATCACCCTACCTTTTTGCAAGAAACTAATTCTATTTTCATTTTTTTTCTGGAAGCTTCCCAACACTGAGTTAAACTAATTGGTCTCTAATTTCTGAGCTTATCCTTATAACATTCTGAGAAAAATGGTGCAATGTTTGCAATTCTCCAGTTTTCTGGCACTTCCCGAGTGTAGGGAAGACTGAAAGATTGCTGCCAGAGCCTCTGTCATATCCATTCTCACTTCCTTCAATATCTTGGATGCATTTCATCCAGTCCCAGTGCCTTGTCAATTTTAACACTTCCTCGTTATCAATCTTGACCCCTTCTAATGATAGCAACCCACTCTGTCGCTGTGGTATGGGCAGCATCTGCTTCTTTAGTAAAGACAAATGCAAAGTACTTAGTGTGCTTTTTCCTCATGTTATCAATCCTGTTTCTTGCTCTAATTAACTCTATTCCTTTTGCCACTCCTTAACTATGAATATACACACTTTGGATGCTCCTTTGTTTGGCTGAAAATCTTTCCTTATAATGTCTCTTTGCTTCTTTAATTTGCTTTTTAAACTCACCTTGGTTCTCATCTGTTTTTCAACTACCTGAAACCTGTCATAATCACATTTTTTTCTTCTAAAATTCTAACCCCTCTGCCAGTATGCATTGCATTTGTTTTTTCTCCCTTTCCCCTTTGAGGGAATATACTTTAACTGTGCCAAATCATCTCATCTATTAAGGTAGCCCAATGTTCATTTCCAGTTTTCTCACAAATCCTTTGCTTCAGCATATCTTGCCCAGCTCCATTCTTGACCTATTCTTGGCCAATTGATTTTTTTTAACTCTTGACTGACCATTGCCATTGGACGAAAGTGAGGACTGCAGATGCTGGAGATCAGAGTCAAGATTAGAGTGGTGCTGGAAAAGCACAGCAGGTCAGACAGCATCCGAGGAGCAGGAAAATCGACATTTCGGGCAAAAGCCCTTCATCACCGTGATGAAGGGCTTTTGCCCGAAACATCGATTGACCATTGCTATTCTCCACTGTCATCCTAAACCTTATGATACCTAAATGTTCCCCTACTGACACTTCATCTACCTGGCCCAGCTCTTTTCCAGCAAGATATAGCAGTGTTTCCTTTCTTATTGGACTGGATGCACATCATTGTAGGAAATTCTCCTGAGCACAATCCAGGAAAGATTGCCCCACATTGCCTCTTACATGACAGGAATATAAATTTGGATCCCTCTTTCCAGCCATTTATTCATCTGCCTTATCATATTTCTGTACTCACTTGTACATGGGGTACTGGAAATAATCTGAAAATTGCTACCCTTGAAGTCCTGCATGCTAATTTTTGTTTGTAAGACCGCATCACCCTTCCAACTTAAGTCTATGAGCCCAAAGAACTCCACGACCTTTAGCTATTCGCCATCTCCCAGAAAAATATTCTGCAGCTGCTCAGTAACATCCTTGACCATGGAATCAGGGAAGCAATACACTATCCTATACTCATATCTATTGCTACAGAAAACCTGTCTAATTAATCTCCTCTCAGTATTGGTGCCACAAATGTGACTCTGACTACACTCTCTTAAGGAACTAGTGCCTTCATCAGCTTCCAAAACAGAAAAATGATTTGTGAGCGAAACCCACTCCTGCACTACCTGCCTGTTTGTTTTGGACCACCTGGCAATAAACCATTCTTTTTCCGCCATTCAGCCTTACATTGTCATGTCCAATCTATTTTCATAAGTTTCATCCTGACAGACATTCCACAATATCTGTTCTGAAACCCACTGCTCAAGTGTCTGCAGCTGCCAGCTGCACTTATTTGTGTAATGAAAACAGACATTCAAGAAGCAGTTTGGATAGCAAATAGTATTTTGGCCTTAATTGCAAGAGGGTTTGAGTAAAGGAGCAAGGAAGTCTTACTGCAGCCATAGAGAGCCTTGGTAAGACCACACCTAGAGTATTATAGTCTCCTTACCTAAAAATATGTATTTGCCAGAGAGGAAGTGCAGCAAAAAAATAACAGACTGATTTCTGGATAAGCAATTTTTTCATATGAGGAGAGATTGGGTCAATTAGGGCTGTAATCACTGTCATTTGGAAGAATAAGAGAGGATCTCATTAAAACATAAAGTTCTGACAGGGCTGGCCAGCCTGGCTTTAGGGATAATGTTTCCCTTGTGTGTCTCGAAAGAGGAGTCATGATCTCAGGATAATGGGTTAGGCCATTTCAGACTGAGATTAAGAGAAATTTCTTCACTTGACAGGTGAACCATCTGTAAGTTCTCTACCATAGAAGGCTGTGCAGGCCAAGCCACTGAATGCATTTAAGAATGAAATAAATTTCAGGAGGCTAAAGAGATCAATGGGTTTGGGTTAAGATTAGTTGTATGGTGTTGAGTTGAAGTATAGTTTATAATTATGCTGAATGGCCAAGCAGACTCATTGGGTTAGAGACAAAGAAACTGCAGATGCTGGAATCCAATGTAAACAAACCTGAGGGTGGTCCTCACCCTCAACAACTTTTCCATTTCCTCCCAAATCCGGAGGTGGCCATAGGCACCCGGATTGCCCCAGCTACGCCTGCCTCTTTGTCGGCTATGTTGAACAGTCCCTCTTCAGTACCTACACAGGCACTGTGCCCCAACTTTTCTGCCGTTACACCAATGACTGCATTGGTGCAGCGTGCTGCACCCAAGCTGAACAGGACTAGTTCATTGACTTCGCTCACAACTTCCATCCCAGCCTCAAATTCACTTGGTCCATCTTGGACACCTCCCTCCCCTTTCTTGACCTGTCCGTTTCCACCTCTGGTCACAGTCTCCAGGCTGACATTTACTACAAATCCACAGACTCCCATAACTACTTGGACTACACCTCCTCCTACCCAGTATCCTACAAGGACTCTATCCTGTTCTCCCAACTCCTCTGCCACCGCCACATCTGCCCAGACGAGGAAACATTCCACCCAAGCATCCTAGATCTTCTGTATTCCTGATGAAGGGCTTTTGCCCGAAATGTTGATTTTACTGCTCCTCGGATGATGCCTGAACTGCTGTGCTTTTCCAGCACCACTCTAACCTCAATCCTAGATCTTCACCTATTTCGAATAACACACTTCTCCTCCTTCTATCATCCAGACAGCCCTCACTGCACCACCTCCATTCCCTATTCCACTGCTCTAAAACCCCGCCCTTCAAATGCAATAAAGACAGAGTCCACCTTGCCCTCACCTACCATCCCACCAGTCTCCGCATACAATGCATCATCATTAAACACTTCCGCCAATTCCAACTGGACCCCACCACCAAGAACATTTTCCCTTCCCCACTCCTCTCTGCCTTCCACAAGACGTTTCCCTTTGACAGTCCTTCGTTAGAGCCACTCTTCCCACCAAACCCCCCGAACCCCCAGCAACTGGAAAAGATTCAAAACCTGCTGGTATACTACCCCCCCCTCTCACCTCCATCCAGGGCCTCAAACAGTCCTTTCAGGTGAGACAAAGGTTCACCTGCCTCTCTTCCAACCCAGTTTACGGTTTGCTGAGTATCTCAGCCGGGCCAACGAGGCAGACCAGACCTCGCAGTCACCGCCCATTTTAATTCCCCTTCCCACCTCCTTTCCAATGTGACCATACTTGGCTGCCACCAGTGCCACATTGAACCATACTGCAAATTGAAGGAACAACACCTTATCTGCCTAGACAGCCTACAGCCTAGAGGACTCAACATTGAGTTCTCCAATTTCAAATAACCGCCCTTCTCATCCCCCAACTCCCTTCCCAGCCCCTCCTCCTCCCTTCCACTCTTCCCTGCCACCAACTGGATTCATTCCTCCTATTGACCAACCAGGTTGTACTCTGTACCTGTCTTCACCTATCCCCACTTCACTACCGTACCCCGCCACCCCCTTTATCTGCAGCTCCCACACACCCACCCCTCGCCCTGAAGAAGAGTGACACCCGAAATGTCGACTTCGCCATCTCCTGTTGCTGCCTGGCCTGCTGGGTTTTTCCAGTCTCCTGCCTGTATACAAGCAGACTCATTGGCTGGGTGGTCTACGCCTGTTCCTATTTTCTGTGTGTCACTTAAAATAATTTCACATAAATCTGTGATATTCATGTTTCTGAGAGGACTTCCTGTATTAGACAAATGCTGTAATTGGCTTTGACCTGAACTTCACTGAAACTAGGACAATGAAATTTGCCCA
>NW_025211842.1:0-25000 GCF_004010195.1 Chiloscyllium plagiosum
ATTCAATCCTATTAATGCTTGTGTTTTTCCTTGTCTCTTCATAGGGTATAAGCTTCAAGGACAGCATTTGATGCCTAGCCCA
Source organism: Chiloscyllium plagiosum (assembly GCF_004010195.1). Classification (NCBI taxonomy): domain Eukaryota; kingdom Metazoa; phylum Chordata; class Chondrichthyes; order Orectolobiformes; family Hemiscylliidae; genus Chiloscyllium; species Chiloscyllium plagiosum. The sequence goes on from NW_025211842.1 coordinate 83, forward strand.
AAGTGTCCTTTATGTGAGTGATTAGCCAGGTAATTTTATGGATGACATTACTGGTCTTGGTGCTACAATGTACCATACTACTGACTGCTATACCTAGGTTGCTGCCTTTTACTGAAGTGAACCTTGCAGGACACCCAGAAGCAGCTCTGGGCCTTCATGACCTACTAAACAAAAAAAAAGCGTTGAACCCAACAGCCTGTTTCCATGCTGTATGACCCTATAACTGCTGATGCTGGACATAAGAAAAAAAAAATCAAATTGCTAGAAAAGCTCAGCAGGTCTGGCAGCATCTGTGGAGACAAAGCAGAGTTAATGTTTCAGGTCCAATGACCCTTCTTCAGAGTGGGCTTTTGATGACTCACCTTTGACTGCAGGATCATGACATTGGTGGCAATACTCTAGGGAGGCTTCATGACAGATTGCAGCAAGGATACGAATGGTGGGAGAATGATGCTATCATCCCAAGACAGGTTATCAGGTAACTACTCGAAAGAGTCACTGCCACTCCCACAGCAATCCCAAATATCTGCTTGAGGAAGCCTGAGGTCCATAGTCATATCAGATTTCACTCCATGAGTGGGAGTTGAGGTGGGACGCAGCAGAATAACTTAGTATCATCCTCATTCCCCTCCCCCCCACCTCTTGCCATGGCATTGTGGATAAACCTACAGCATGTGGACTGCAGTGGTTCAAGAAAGCAGCTCACCGCCATCTTCTTGAGGGATAAGCAATAAATACTGGTCAGCCAATGACACCCATGTCCCATAAAATTGGCCTTGCTGTGCAGAATGCCACAGACTCTGACATTGCTATTCCATAATTCTCAGCATCATCTTCTCATCATGTTCATGGGATGGAGTCTACATGACTCTCTAAGTTCTGAGTTTCCATCCTGTTCATGTGTAACTGCCTTCTGTGAGGGAGGGCAAATTAGGCAATCCTCTATTTGGGTCATGTGCCTATCCACAGCTAATTATATGTAGATAAATGGTAGCAGTTAGAGAAAGTGTTAAATCCATCGACTTTAATTGCCATCATTTATAGTTGTTAGTGGATAAGATGCGTGTGTGGAAATGTTGAGTGTGAGATGTGTGTGCTGGGTATTGATGAGCGAGTGTTGGAAGTATGGTCCACTGAAGAACTTGATATGCTAGTGGACTCAAAATAAATGGTGTGTTTTCTTGTATATTTCATTCTTGGTAATGAAATGTAGCTATAGTTCAGAAAGGTTAATCCAAGTAGAATTGTGTACAAACTACTGAGGATTATTTCATTTCCAGTGCAAGTAAAATCAATACGAGTAGGTGTCTTCATGCTTCCTTGGTTTTAAGATTAGTAACAGCTGTATGCTGTGTACTTTCACCTCACCTTCTCTTTTGTTAATTGTGCTTGATAAAAAGACTTTGGTATCATAATTCTGTCAGTTCTGTTGTCTTGATGTTGATAGAGTCATTAAAAATTGTCGCATCTAATATTTGTCATATGCATTTACAACCATTTTTCTAGTTTGTGATAATTTATCTTGTTCTTGAAATAGCTCTATTAAATCTTCAAAATATTTTAAAGTCCTACTTTTACATTATTTGATGATGTTAGTGAGACCACATTTGGAATACTGTGCATCGTGAACATTTATGAAAGAATGTATATCCACTGGAAGCAGGTCAGAGGAAGTTTAGTAGGCAAACAATGGAATGGATGGTATCCCTTGGGAATCATAGAATCTGTACAATGTGGAAGCAGGCCATTTGACCCATTGTGTTCACACCAACCCTATGAAGAACATCCCACCTAGTCTCACCGCCCCTACCCTAGAACCCTGCATTTCTTATGGCTAATCCATCTTGCCTGCACATCCTTGGACGCTATGGGCAATCCACTGACCGTACACATCTTTGGACTGTGGGAGGAAACCAAAGCACCTCGAGGAAACATACGCAGACACGGGAAGAATGTGCAAATTCCATCAGACACCGGAGGGTGGAATCGAACTCTTGTCCTTTGCGCTTTGAGGCAGCAGTACTAATCACTGCGCCACCATGCCACTGGGAAGAGAAGTCACACAGGCTGGGCTTGTAGCTGTTGGAGTTAAGAGGAGCCTTACTTGAAACATTTAAGATCCTGAAGGATCTTGAAGGGTGGATATGGAATGAATGTTTCCTCTTGTGGAAGAATTTAGAATAAAAAAGGGGTTACCCATTTCAAACAGATGAGAAAAGTCTTTTTCTCAGAGCCTTTCCTGAGTCTTTGGAGAAACCTCTCTGAAAAGGTGGTGAAAGCAGAGTTTTTAGAATAGAGACAGAAAGATACTTAGAGTCACAGAGCTGCACAGCACAGAAACAGATCATTCAGTCCAACTTGTCCATGCGGACTAGATATGCTAAAATCATCTAGTCCCATTTACCAGCATTTGGCCCATATCCCGCTACATCCTTTCTTATTCATATACCCATCCAGATGCCTTTTAAAAATTGTAATTGTACCAGCCTCCACAACTTCCTCTGGCAGCTCATTCCATAGACGCACCACTCTCTATGTGAAAAAGTTGTCTCTTAGGTTCCTTTTAAATCATTCCCCTCTCACCTTAAACCTATGCCCTCTAGTTTTGGACTCCGCTACCCTGGAGAAAAGACTTCGGCTATTCACCCTATCTATGCCCCTCATGATTTTATTAACTTCTGTAAGGTCACCCCTCAGCCTCCGATGCTCCAGGGCAAATAATCCCACCCTACTCAATCTTTCCCGAGAAGTCAAACTCTCCAACCCTGGCAACATCCTTATAAATCTTTTCTGAACCCTTTTCTGTTTCAAAACACTCTTCCTATAGCACCAGAATTGAACACAGTATTCCAAAAGTGGCCTAACCAATGGCCTGTACAGCCTCAACATCATCTCCCAATTCGTATTCTGAATTCACTAACCAATAAAGACACCAAACCCCTTCTTCACTATCCTATCTACCTGCGACTCCACTTTCAAGGAACTATGAGCCTGTACTCCAAGGTCTCTTTTATTCAGCAACACTCCCTAGGACCTCACCATTAAGAATATAAGTCTTGCCCTGATTTGCCTTTCCAAAATACAGCATTTATCTAAATTAAACTCCGTCTGCCAACCCTCAGCCCTTTGGTCTATCTGATCAATGTCCTATTGAACTCTGAGGTGACTTTCTTGGCTGTCCACTACACCTCCAATTTTGGTATCATCTGCAAACTTACTAAGCATGTGGCATACCATGGTCACAGGACTCCAGTCTGATAAGGAACCCTTCACCACCAGCCTCTGTCTCCTAACTTCAAACCAGTCCTATATCAAAATGGCTAGTTCTCCTTGTATTCCATGTGATCTAATGTTGCTAACCAATGCCTTGCTTGTTGGACACCTTACTGAAGTCCATATAGATCACCTCCACCGCTGTGCCCTCTTCAATCCTGTTTGTAACTTCTTCATAAAACTTAATTAAGTTAACAAGACACTATTTCCCACTCATAAAGCTGTGCTGACTATGCTTAATCCGTCCTTGCCTTTCAAAATACATGTAAATGTCCCTCAGGATCCCCTCCAACAATGTGCCCACCACTGATGTCAGGCTCACCGGTCTATAGTTCCCTGGCTTTTCCTTACCAACTTTCTTAAATAATGGCACCATGTTAGACAATCTTCAGTCTTCCAGCACCTCACTTGTGGCTATCGATGATATAAATATCTCAGCAAGGGGCCCACAAATCACTCCCCCAGCTTCCCCACAGGGTACACCTGATCAGGTCCCAGGGTTTTATCCACCTTTGCGTGTTTTAAGATGTCCAGCACCACTTCCTCTATAATATGGACATTTTTCAAGATGTTGCTATTTATTTCCCCAAGTTTTCTAGCTTCCATATCCTCCTCCACAGTAAACACTGTTACAAAATATTCGTTTAGTATCTCTCCTATCTCCTGAGGTTCCACACACAGGTGACCTTGCTGATCTTTAAGGGGTCCTATTCTCTCCCTAGTTACTCTTTTGTGCTTCACGTATTTGTAGAATCCTTTTGGATTCTCCTTAACCCTATTTGCCAGAGCTATCCCATGTCCCCTTTCTGCCATCCAGATTTCCCTCTTTTACTGCCTTTATACTCTTTGTAAGTATTAACTCCATACCTGCTGTCTATACCTGACACATTTTCTTTGTTTTCTTATTCTTACAGTTAACTGAGATATCCTTACACATTTGCTTCTCAATTTCTTAATGATTATTGGGGGGGCTTATAGTACAATCCCAATAAGGTGAACATCCCTTTCTTATTTCTCAGTTCCACCCAAATAACGTCTCTGCTTTTACTCCCAGGAATATCCTCCCTAAGCACAACCATGATGTTATCCCTATTCAAAAACACCACTCTTTTGCAGTCCTTTCTATCCTTTCTATCACATTTACATCCTGGATCTTTAAGCTGCCAGTCCTGTCCATTGCTGAGCCACATTTCTGTAATTGCTATGATATCCCAGTCCCACGTTCCCAACCATACCCTGAGTTCATCGGCCTTATCTGTTAGCCAAAAGTGAGGGCTGCAGATGCTGGAAACCGGAGTTTAGATCTGAGTGGTGCTGGAAAAGCACAGCAGGTCAGGTAGCATCTGAGGAGCAGGAAAATTGATGTTTCGAGCAAAAGCCCTTCATCAGGAATGGCAAAAGTGAGGACTGCAGAGAGGTCTTATCTGTTAGGCCTCTTGTATTGAAGTAATTTATCAGTCCTACTTTGTTCTCTGGTTTGTTCCTGCCTGCCTTGACTGTTTGACTTGCTCCTTGTTCAAACTGCACCAGTCTCAGACTGTACTCTTTTCTCACCATCTCTCTGGGTCCCATTCCCTCTTACTAGTTTAAATCCTTCCAAGCAGCTCTAGCAAATCTCCCTGTCAGTACATAGTGACCTTCCAATTCAGGTGCAATCTGTCCTTCTTATACATGTCACTTCTACCCCACAAGAGATTCTAATGATCCAGAAACAGGAATCCTTCTGCCCTGCACCAGCTCCTCAGCCATGTATTCATATGCTCTATCCTCCTCTACCCTCACTACCTCGTGGCACCAGCATTCATCCAGATATTACCACCCTCAAGGACTTCTTTTTTAAATTCCTGCCTAAAATCCTCAGAACCTTGTTCTTTTTCTCTTATGTCGTTGGTTTCAATGTGTACAATGACTTCCTACTGGTCCCTCTCCCCCTGAAAATATTCTGCACTCTCTCAGAGATATCCTTGATTCTGGCATGAGGGAGACCACATATCAGTCTGATTGCTCATTGTTGGCCACAGAAATGTCTGACTGTGCCTCTGACTAGAGAGTCCCCTATTGCAATTGATCGCTTGGAACCTGATGTACCACTCATTACGTTAGCCAAGTATCTGGTACCGAGACTGGCCCTGTCAGTGCTATACTCCCTTGAAACGTTAACAGTTACAAAGGACAATGTGAAACAAATCAGATAAGGCAAGATCTTATTAAATAGTAGAACAGACTCAGGTAGCCCAGTGGTCTCAGCCTGCTCGTAACTCATGTTCTTGTAAGATCACCGCCACCGCCAACCCCCCCCCCCCCCCACCCCGCCCCCCCAACCTTTTACTTTACAAGAAATGAAGCAGCAGCAGTAAATTCATAACCAGTTTGTGTTGAATGAACTAAAGTCTCAGGTCCAGATCCTCCATTTCAGAAGCAGAATTCCCTCTTATTTCAATACCAGACACTGACACAGTATGGAAAGTTTGAGTGGTAAAGAAAGGCTGCAGAGGCTGGCACCTTCTTTTCCCTGGAGCGTAAGAAGTTGAAAGGTGATCTTATAAACTCTAATAAAATAATGAGAGGGTGTAGATAGGGTTAATGGTGGTTGCCTTTTCCCTAGAATGGGGGAATTTCAAGACTAGGGCGCACATTTTTAAGGTGAGAGGTGAGATTTAAAAAAGACGAGAGGGGAAATTCTTTTTTACACAGAAGGTGGTTTGCGCATGAATTGAACTTCCTGAGGAAGTGGTGGATGTGAGGACAGTTAAACCATTTAAAAGGTACTTAGGTAAGTATATGAATAGGAGAGGTTTGGAGGGATATAAGCTAGAAGCAGGTTAGTGGAACCACTTTAGATTGGGATTATGTTAAGCATGCATTGGTTGGACCGAAGGGTTTGTTTCCATGTTGTATGACTATATGACAGTGAAAGCCAGATTTTTAAACTAACAGCTCAGTAACAGTTCAGCTCGATGGCACAAGGGTTTGCCTACCTAACTTCACTGTCATAAATCATTTAGTATCAAAGGTAGCCCCCAACATCCTCCTCAACAGCTTCACAAATAGTCAATGATATTCTAAGGACACAAAAAAACGGTTTTGGACAATCCACCTTTTGATCATTATTGTAAAGCAAATCTGACAGATTTGAAGAAATCGTGACAAGGATTGGAGCTAGTTATTAACTCAAAATGAAGGTGCTGAAGGAGAGAGTCATACTAGATTCCTTGCTACAGGCCAACTTGTTTCACTTAATCTTGCACTCTCATCACATGTAGAGCACATGTTGGTTTTTCCCTTGAAGTGTCCTAAAGGGTGCAAGATGAAACGCTTTGACAAAGTATTTTTCTCCAGCAATACTTGGTTAGCTCAGCTAGGTGGACAACAGGTTTGCGACACAGACTGATACCAACAGTGTGGGTTCTCTTCCTATATTGGCTGAAGGTTTAGGGCGAGAGGGGAAAGATTTAAAAGAGACCTAAGGAGCAACTTCTTCACGCAGAGGGTGGTGTGTGTATGGAATGAGCTGCCAGAGAAAGTGGTGGAGGAGTACAATTACAACATTTAAAAGGCATCTGGATGGGTATACGAATAAGAAGCGTTTAGAGGGATATGGGCCAAGTGCTGGCAAATGGGACTAGATTAGGTTAGGCTATCTGGTCAGCATGGACAAGTTGGAAGGGTTTGTTTCCGTGCTGTACATTTCAATGACTCTAAGTTACTACGAAGGACTCTGCTTCACAACCTCTGCCCTTGACTGAGGCCTAGTGACCTTCAGACTAAGTTACTCCACTTATGTATGTCTCTGTCTCTCTCTAATGAGAAAGCACCCTTATCGTCTGGTAGGACAACAGTTGCTTGACCTTTTATTTATCCCTTTGAGTCTGTTCTGCCATTCAGTGATAATATGCATCTTCAATCCATTTACCCACTTTTGTGCTGCGTCCTACAATATCTTAGCCTGACAAAAACCTATCAATTCTAGTTCTGATATTTTCAGTTGATCTGGCCTGAATTGCATGCTTCCAGATATCACTGCCCAGCTTTCTTTCTCTCATCCTGGTTCGGTTGTGTCTTCAGGAATACAAGTATAAGGATTCTTGATCAAGGACATGACCAGTATGGACAAAATAGGTAGACATTGACAGATGGCCTATTTCTGCGCACAACAAATGCATCTGATGATTGTGCCACAGTCCATCACAAGACACTTGGAAAACCAAACAGAATATCAATGATGTCTGTAGAGAGTAAAATGTGTTACAGCCATTCTCACCTCCTCCAATCCACAGCAAGTTTCTCAACACTTGATCTCCAGCAAGTCATTCCCTGCAACATTCCAAAGTGTTTCTCTCCCACAAGATTCACAGACAGACAGTCTCTTTTTTTCTCTTTCTGCCACAAACCTCCCTTCCCTGATCTACAGAGAATCTTTCTCCCCCTCAGCTACAGAGCGTGCCTTTTTCTCCCATATGGATCACAGAAAAAGTGTCACTTCTCCCTGTCCCAGGTCCATGGACAGTCTTTCTAACTCTCTCTCCACCGCCCACCCAAAGTCTACATAGAGTATATCTATCTCTTTCAGCCAATGGGTACACAGTCTCTCTCTCCAGATCCAGAGTCTCTTGCTCCTCCAATCCATAGCAAATATCTCCCTCATCTCTAATTCCTGGATTTGGAAATATGGTTCACTGATTTAATATCCTGGAGGTAACACTGATTCCTGTCAGGGAGGTGTTGGATTCGTTTGGGAATACCACTTCTCAATGTAGAGAGACACCAAAATAGAAATATGGAACACTGGAGCAGGCCATATAGCGATAAGCCATTCAACTCTTCAAGCCTGTTCTGCCATCCAACTCAGAACCCTTCACAAACTCTTTGATCCCTTTAGCCCCAAGAACTATACTTAACATCTTGTTGAAAACATTCAATGTTTTGCCTCAACCACTTTCTGTGGCAAAGAATTCCAAAGACTCACTGTTCTCTATGTGAAGACATTTCTTACCTTACTCAATGTGAACTAGCAGAAGCACCAGTCTCCAGTAGAAATGATCCATGGATGTCCATTTTAGATATAATGGAGATTCACTGAGGTACGTTGGAAGTGGCTGGGAATTTGTGCTCTCTGTTTCTAGTTCTGCCTCTTGAGCACGCGGTTGCTTCCTTTCTGAAATAGGCTCCCTATTGTAACCACAACAATGATTCACATTGAAACAGGTTATAGTACAGTATAAAATCAAACAATGTAAGCATATTACAGCATGTGCATGCAGACCATGTGATCTACTGAAATGCCCTCAATTAATTGCTGAAAGCAATGTAATTCTCCAACTCCGCACTTCTGAATGTGGTGAGAAATGTGATCTGTTATATGCATTGAAGTCGCCATTAGGAAGGATACAAATGAATCATACAGGAAAGGTGAGATAAGGACTTCTTTTACTTGTTGAAAAAAAGCAAAAGAGTAAAATTATGCAGGAAAACAATTCCTTGCTGATAATGAGAGATTTTAAAAAATATATTCTGATCAACCTGCTAAGAGTTATCATCATGCACCTCTGGAGATGGTGGAAGTTGAACCAGGGCCTCCTGGTTGAGAGATACGGACACTTCTGCTACAACACAAATGCCAAAGAGGATCTTTTCAAAAAAAAATTGTTTAAGGGATGCAAGTGTTGCTGGTTAGGTCTGCCTCCAATTGCCCTTAAGAAGATAGTGATCAGTTGCTTCCTTGAACCATTACATCCTTTGGGTGTACGGAATTCCAGTGATAGTGAAGGAATAATGAAACAGTTTCAAGTCAGGATGCTGAGTAACTTGAAGGGGTACTTGTAGGTGGTCACGTTCCCATGCATTTGCTACCCTTGTCCTTCTAGGTGGTAAAGGTGGTATGCGTTGTTGAAAACTTGGTGCACTACTGCAATGAATCTTGTAGATTGTACACACTACTTCCACCATGGTGCTTCAGGTGCCTATCAAGCCAACTGCTCTCTCCTAGATAATTTTGAGTTTCTTGCGTTTCGTTAGACTTGCATTCATCCAAGCAAGTGGAGTATATTTGATCGCATTCCTAACTTGTGCCTTGTAAACGATGGACAAGAAGTGAGGTGACATGAGGAGTTACTTGCCACAGAATTCCTTGCCTCTGACCAAATCTTGTAGCATCAGCACATACAATGATTAGTCCCAGTTTCTTGTCAATGGTAACATCCAGGAAGTCATTAACAAGGGATTCAGAAATGGTAAGATCTTTGAACATCAAATAACAATTATTAGATGTGTTTGTTTTGGACATGGCCATTGCCTGACAGTTCAATGATGTAAATATTATTGCCACTAATCAGCCCAAGCTTGAATATTGACTGCTGTATATGGACTTGCTGCATATGGATAGCTTTTGCATCTGAGGAAGCACAAATGGTGGTGAACATCACACAATCAATGAAGGTCACCACTTACAATGGAAGGTAGATCATTCATGAAGTAACTGAAGATGTTTGCGTCTAGGACACTATATCTTGTGGTGTGGTTGGTAGTGTCCCTACCTCTGAGCCAAGAAGCCCAGGTTCAAGTCCCACCAGCTTCAGAAGTGTATCATCACATCTCTGAACGTATCTACATTATAGTGAAGGGCAGTTGTGGTACAATGTTAGCGTCCCTCCCTCTGAACCAGGAGACCCAATTTCTAATCCTACCTGCTACAGTGATATCATAACATCTCTGTAACAAAAATCAGAAGAACTGCAGATGCTGGAGATCAGAAACAAAAGCAGAAATTGCTGGAAAAGCTCAGCAGGTCTGGCAGCATCTGTGGAGAGAATGGGCTTGCTGAGTCCTGAGAAAGGGCCACTGGACCCAAAATATTAACTCTGATTTCTCTCCACAGATACTGCCACACCTGATGAGTGTTTCCAGTAATTTCCATTTTTATCTCTAACAGTTTGATTCAGAAAACTATTCATCCTAGTATGATGTTTTGTGGGTAAGCTAATTGACCCCCAACACTGGGAGAAAGTGAGGACTGCAGATGCTGGAAATCAGAGCTGAAAAATGTGTTGCTGGAAAAGCGCAGCAGGTCAGGCAGCATCCAAGGAGCAGGAGAATCGACGTTTCGGGCATCGATTCTCCTGCTCCTTGGATGCTGCCTGACCTGCTGCGCTTTTCTAGCAACACATTTTTCAGCTCTGACCCCCAACACTATTTGTTAAGACATGGTCTTGGGAAGGGCAACATCATCCACGATAATTATAATAGAAGCAACAAGTGACACTTAAAAACTTTTCATGTCTTAAGTCATTGAAAGCACAACACAATACTTTGGAAAGCAAGATTTAAAAAGACCATGGAAACAAATTTAGTTTCACAGGAAAGGTGCAGCACAGCTTTAACAGTCATTGGCTCTCTGATACAGAAATAAATAGCATGAAAGAGACAAAAATAGAAGTTGCTGAAAAAGTCTGGCAACATCTGTGGAGAGAAATAAGAGTTAACTTTTGGTTCGAGTATCCCTTCCTCAGAGTGTGAAATAGAGACGATTCAGATGCATGTCTTCTCGCATTGAGCAATTCTTCTGCTTCCTCCCTGCAAACTTTGTGAAGCTCCTTTCCAAATAAATGTCTAAATCCCTTTTGAAAGTCACGATTACACCTGTGTGTACCTCCTCAGGTGGAGTATTCCAGAGCCTAACCACTGGCTACTTGAAAGTTTTCCTTCAAATCACTTTATCATCTTTTACCTAAATTAGTTCAAAACGCAACACCCCAAAAATAAAAAATAATCCTTTCCCAAAACAAAAATCTGAATCAATAACACGATAATGAAATAAATATGAATGAAACTGTTCAGTCAAGAAGAATAGGAACACAAACCCAATTCATTGAACCTTACTGCACCGCGCTTGCGCATTGATGCCTGAGTTTTTTCAACTAGGTGGCGGATTTGCGCACGCGCGGTATTTACAAATCCGTGTCCTGTTGGAATAAGGGCGCATACCGACAAACATCACTTTACGCACGCGCAGTATTGACAAGTCCGTCCTATGTCGGAATAAGGGCGCATACCTACAAACATCACCTTGCGCACGCGCAGTATTGACAAGTCCGTCCTATGTCGGAATAAGGGCGCATACCTACAAACATCATCTTGCGCACGCGCAGTATTGACAAGTCCGTCCTATGTCGGAATAAGGGCGCATACCTACAAACATCACCTTGCGCACGCGTAGTATTGATAAGACCCATGCAAAAAATGAAGGCCGTCCCTACAAACCACACCCCGCAAATGCGCACACGTGTCCCTCCTCTGCCCCGCCCCGCAGGGGAGGCGAGGAGGAATGTGCTCATGCGTGTCGGACATGTTGGACGTGGCGTGGGACGACGCGGCCCTGCGGTCGATGGGCGGACCTTCTCTGTCCCAGCGTGCAGCGCGGCGGCTTCGACTCCGATCGGACGGGCAAGCCGGCGCCATTTTGTCGGTGTCGGCTGCGAAGTGGGACCGAGATTGTGTTCTTGTGACTTTACATAGTCGGGTAAGCTTCGTCCTTTGAGGTGGTATCGCCTTTTTGTACGATCGTTTTCCCTCACCGGTGTTTGTGAGAGGGGATGAGCAGTATGAGTTTTCGCGGGGACGAGGCGCTCGGTAGCGAAGCTGTTGTGAGGTTTGAAATCTCGGCCTAGGCACCAAGCCTCAGCCCTGGGTACTGCCGCGCACCATCTTGCAGCATTTCGTTGTGTTATTAGTATCTCCGAGAGCTGGCTTGGGTTAAAATCTACTTCTATTTAGAAGGAAACAATTGTTTTGCACTGTAGTTTCTGTATTGTGCATCTTTTTAAATACTTACCGTACTGCAAGGTGCGCTTTTCAGATTCAGCTTTGTATTTCGAGATGGCCGTTGCCTGCATTTATCACCCTTTTTACGATATGCGAAGCATTTTGCTTCCATATGCTTTTTTCTGTCTTCGGCTTAGCAACTTTTAAGGCAGCATAGAATATGGAACATTACAGCGCAGCACAGTCTCCTCTGTGTTGTGCCGTCCTGTGAGACCAATCTGAAGTCTGTTCCGGCCAATGTGGTCGAAAGCTGTGTTCCCTCGATTTTTTTTTCTTAATTTTCGTCAAATTTTGTTATTGTAAAGACTGCGATTTATATCTAATATATAGCATAGATGCAAACGTTTGGTCTACACCCGAATTTATACTCTAGTCTCCTCCCGTGCCAATTGTCTCGGCCAAATTCTGTATTTCAATTCTGGTAAGGGCTTTTGCCCGAAAAATCGATTTCGAAGCTCTTTGGATGCTGCCTGAACTGCTGTGCTCTTCCAGCACCACTAATCCAGAGTCAGTGCAATTCTGTTCAGCACCAAATTCTGTATTCACAGCAGTCTCTGAATTCCTTGTTCATTGTTTCGTATATTCACTTCACTTAGCGGGCATGATCAAAGTTTCCACATCCATCATGTTGATCTACTTCATTTTATCTTTATTTGGTATCTTTATTTTTTGTACCCAAAAAGAAATCTAACTTCCTTAGACTTTTCTGGTGATTACTTCAATTCCAGTAAATTTTCTCCAAGGGCTTCAATATTTTGTCATGTGGAAATTGGATTCACATGATAGATGTAGAATATACCAGGTGTAGTCTCAACAATGTTCGTGAAGCATTTAAAGTTCCTTCTTTGTATGCAATTTCTGTAGAATCCCTACTTAATATGCACTAGTTACTTTTTCTTTCTTGTTATTTATTGTCTTATTTATTGTCCATCTGTAATTGCTCTTGAACTGGGGGTCCTGCAAGGCCATTTCGGAAGACAGATGAGAGACAACTAACAACATTGTGGGTCTGGAGTCATTTGTAGGCTGGACCCTTCAAGGATTACAAACGTCTCCTTAAGGTCATAAGTTACGTTAATTTGCTCCGAGTATTTTGTAAGCTGTCAATTTATTTAATTTCTTACTTTCCAAAGTTCTTTGATCATCTGAAGAATCAATCACCTCACACTTCACAATATTGCATTTAATTTGTCATTATACCACATGCTGATGACTGTCACAGAAGTGTCACGTTGCTGTTGGAGGCTGTTTTTTTTCCATTGTCTCCAGCTCACCAAATGAGGCTCATGATTTACTGCCGTTCTCCTGCCTTTTCACTGTCTTTGCATATTGTTCCATTCTCCTGCCTTTTCACTGTCTTTGCATATTGTTTCTATTTCTGTTTGTCATCTTATACTTTGGTGCAGTCCTCAACTTCTTTGACCCTTAATATGGCACATTACAAAGGCACTTATAAAGTTGGCCACAAATCAACTTCATTTGATGTCCTCAATCACCAAGAGAACCCTCCCTTCAAAACAAAAGTGGAACCTTTTGCCCATCTCCAAATTCTGACCACTTGCATCCCTCCCTCTGGCTTCTCTCCATCTCTAGTCTAACTTATAATTGCTGGCATGACTTTGGTCATCCAAATTTTTCTGTTTTTCATCACTCATTGAACCCAACCTAACTCCTAATCTCTGCCTCAATTCTGTTTTCAGCTTCATCTGCTGATAGGTGGTGTCCTTGACTGATGACTAATTTTGGAATGGTTTATCTAGAGCAAAGAAAGCTGAGGGGGACCTTTTATTGAGTGTTTAATATTAGATGAGCAGGATGGGTAGAAAGCAGTTGCTGTCCATAGTTGAAGGAGATCTGCCACCAGGAGAAATAGAGAGCTCACTACCTTTTCCTTGAATGCAGTCTAAATCAGTTCTCATCCACCGTTATCCTTTGAACTTACTCTGAACAATTTCTATGACTCTAATTACTCTTTGGCTGTGTTTGGGCCAACACCACCACAAGGTGGAGTACTGCATGTGTATTATGTTACTGTATTCTTAAACTCATCTGCAGCAATGAATGTAAATAAAATCTTCAAGACTAGAGAAATTCAAGTAACTTTGAGAACGATGGTTCCAGGAAATTTACTGTAACCCTCTCATTTTCTGCTTTAAATATGACATTTCCAACAGTTTCTCTCACCCTTGTTTACTTTTTACTTGGTCACCTTCTGTAGTTCAGCTCTTTTGTCCATACTTGGTTCAAGACTGTAATGAATGATTCAGGTAAAACCCAGTCTTTGTGGTGGTAGACAGGTTATTGCAGGTAAGCAAAAATGAGGACTGCAGATGCTGGAAAAGCACAGCAGGTCAGGCAGCAGCCGAGGAGGAGAATCAATGTTTTGGGCAAAAGCCCTTGATCGGGAATACCTGTTATTACAGGTATCTAATTAACATTGTTATTTCAACATTCTTTATTTCTTTTCTGCCTTCTGTCGTTTGACTGTCCCCCAATAACATCCTGGGTTTTTTTTGTTTTTATTAATGTTTCTTTAATTCTGAAAAATATGAAAGTTCACTCATTTTCTTCACACAGTTCCTATCATGCTTTTTTGAGGCATGCATACTGTTGGTCATACGATAGTGAGCTGAGCATCCAATTTTGCTTGAGGTCTACATCAACTTCCCACATGATAAATTCCTGTATTCATATTGATAATGGAAATGGTAATTGTAATAAACTCTCCTCAGTCAATGCACTGCAGGTAGTCTTCATTGTTTGAATATTAAAATGGTAAAATGGTTTAAGAAAAGAGGATCAATTGACTTTGGAATGGGGTCTGACTTATGCGTTTGTTAGCTTGTTCAGTTATTTCTCTGCTCAGTCTTCCATTAAATAAAGGATTAAACAATAAAACATTTGCAAACATTCATAGTTCATTAATGGATGTCCTGTGAAAGAATTTTGAATCTGGAGTTTCACCTGAGCATTCTGAAATTGCTGATTGAGTCAAGGAATTTTATCGAGTAAAATACTAATGTGAGTGCTTTTAACCTAGTTTTGTTCTTGTAATTAGAGTACCTGGATTTATTGAAAATTAGCTGAAAATGTGTTGCTGGAAAAGCGCAGCAGGTCAGGCAGCATCCAAGGAGCAGGAGAATCGACATTTCGGGCATGAGCCCTTCTTCAGGAATGCTGATCACCAGCATCTGCAACCCTCACTTTCTCCTCGAAGATTTATTGAAAATTACCCATTTTTGCTTCCTCCTTGCATAGTTGTTAATTGGAGAACTTGTGGGGTGTTTGTGTAGAAGTTGAGTTTTTTGAAAAGATCCTGCAACAATGAGTGAAACGTTTTACAAGATTATGATATAACATCTGAAAAGTGTTTGGTTGTTTTGGAGAAAGTGAGGGAGCTGTACCTTGAAAGGAATTTCAATTTTTCTGCTTATTTTATCTCCATACTTTTTTTTAGAATCAATTTCTTCACTGTAGATTGCTACATTCAAAAATTTCAGAAGAGTTGCATTTTCAGTAATCCATAACAATGGGCTACGATAAATATGATAAACGGTAAGAATGTATTTTCTAATTTTTAAATCTCTTATCCATTCATGAATTTAAGCATTGCATAGTTTGTAAAAGAGAGGCTTTGTTTACCCTTATGGTGTTAAAAGGCATTAACAGCCCATTTTAAAACACGTCCTTGAATTTTGGAAAATACATGATTATTGTGCAATGTAGGTATTTGTTATAGATGAAATTATTACTGTTTATTTTACTGTGATTAGGTGTTAGTATCCATTCTGATGTGTCCTGGCTTAACCAAAAAAAACGGTTGGCATGGTCCATAATTATCCTGTTTGTTGTTTTGTTGCTTGATCTGCTAATGGCGCAGAGCAGAGATGGAACTTTGTGCCTTTGGGGAAACCCCTGATCTAAATATATACAACTGTATTTACCTAGATTGAGTATTGTTTTGAAGTACTTCAGAAACATTGGTGAGTAAATTAGGTGTTTCTAGAGAATATGAAGATTATAGAAAGTTGTCACTTGACCCCAAATTAAAACTTTCTTGCAGAGCTAATGCATTTAATAATTGCCTTTTTTTAGTGAAACCAGTCGAAGTGAGCGGAGTGGCCGTTATGGCTCTGAATGGAACAGAGATGACCATAAAGAGTCACGGGGTAGACGTGATTATGACTATAAAGATGTTGATTATCGTGCTCCGCCAAATCACAGCAGGGACTACGATCGTGATAGACGTCGCAGTGACTATCGGAATAATGACCGCTATCATGATTACAGGAACTATGAGAATTCTGAGGTATACAATCCTGCTGTTAGAAGAGTACTTGACGTTGCTGACTTGCAGTTTACTTGGTCTTGGCTAAATCTGTGTCTTTTCAGGTTATTTAGCCCTCAAAAGGGCAAGTGAATTCCCTGTTCCTGTTCACTTATGTTATTATCACCAGGGTGGGGACTGTTCCATTAATAATTCTGCCCATTTCATTTTGATCTTGGCATATGGCTGAAGATGTTAAAGGTGTGGGATAATGTTAAGCCTTCTCTTTTTTTTCCAAAGTGTCATTGTCAGAATGTTGCCTGTGCATAAAGGTGTCAGCATAACCCTAATTGCCCATGTCTTGCTGTAATCTAGCAGTATTATTATAAGAGGGGTTGCAAAAGGAACTGGACATGAGTCAAAAGCAAATAAATGCATTCCTGGCTTATGGTAGCTGGCAATGTCATCAAAGCAGAATTTGTATATGATCGGTCTCTGGTTGTTTTCTGGAGGAGGTCCTAGAGCAAAATGTGCTGCATTGATTGGCTGCTGACACCACCCATCTGTCAGTATTCTTTGTTAGTAACTGGAAGATTTATGCTGCGATCTGGCCTCTGTTTTGCTGAGGTTCCTTGTTACCATGCTGTATTGCACATTGTATTTATATTAAAGTCAAGGATTGTCATCTCTGTTTTGCCATTCTGTTTGTCTATCTGAATGTTTTCTGCAACATAAATTATATGTGAGCAAATTTCACTCCACTCCAGTTTTGTTTGATTGGGTCCTTTTAATCGCTTTGATTCAGAAGTAGCAGTCTTAATATTTTCAATTTTTTTTAATGTATGGACCAGCTGGTGTGAATTCAATCCACTACTCCCTATAACAAGAATTCAAAGTAACCCATTAATTTGTAAAACAGCTGAACCCACGAGTATTTTGTCTTGCCTTTATGAAAGTTTTTAGTAAAATTCAGTCTTGACATATGTGGGTTGGTCTGCTTAGTCCTCTGATCCCATAATGTTGTAACCATTTATTCAGTGAAGCCTCAAAAATGTTGTTCCTTTTATTTTGCAGTTACCTCTTGGCTAGTCTACTGCATTCTGGATCTAGGCATAGTGTGTTGATCTTGCTGTAGTATGCTGACGGTGTCAGTTTGGATTTAATATGCTAAATTACAGCATTAGCTCAACTCATGAGTTCTCTTGGGTCTGTCAGCTATCTACCCCCAAGTTTAACCCCAGCTTTCATTTATACTGAAGGGAGTCATAGTATATTGGCAGTAATCTGTTGTGATTAAAATAAAAATCAAGTTAATACATTATGCTTTTAATGTACTGTGCACCCCTTCATGTTTATCACATCCTCACAAGCGCTGTTGCTCCAGAGTGTTATGCAGTGAACATGTTTTTCCATGGGCAAATCACTTGTGGAAGGAGAATGTTGATAACCATGCTGCTTCATGTTTTTCACCATTCAGGCAGACATTGCATTCAAACAGCACATATCCATCATTGTTTTACTAGAATATTAGTGTTTTTAGAAAATGGATATTTTGTACAATAAACAAAAATGTCTATGCTTCCAGAATTGTGAAGATGACAGCAGATTTGAAAGACCCGAGGGAAGCCAGTACTACGATGGTGACTACAAGGACCATGATTACAGAAATGATGGAACTGAAGAGAGGGAGAACAAAACAATTATGTTAAGAGGTCTTCTGCCATCAACAACCAGGGAGGATGTATGAAAATATTTATTAACATTTTCATAACATTTGTGTATTTGGGATTCAAGGAGAATGGAGGGATAGGGGTTCAGAACAGTTTATTTAGTTGAAGGTTGAAGTACCTATTATGTGGAATTTGATAATAAAGCAATTTCATTTTTAGAGGGGATGGGAGTCTCAAGGATATAACTTTGCTTGAAGGTGGGTATGCTGTGAAGTGTCATCCAACAAGCAGTCTAATTTGGAAAATATGGTGATTTCTCAGTGATCTGGCACAGAAGAACTTTTAATTGTCAGTTTTTTGCTTTGTTTGAATAAACAGCAACATGCATTTCTCTGTTGCAATATTGCATAGGAAGCTAGCATAGCAAAATTAAAGAACTTGCAAAATGTATCCTTGCTGTGATGTGAAACGTGACAGGACTTTGGGACAGTTCACTAACGTTCAGCCCTGAAGATTGTGGTCATCTGAAGATTTGCTAAAAAGACAAACTTCTTTTTATAACCAAATAAATTTTTGTCCCAAGATTTATATTTGTTTAACAAACTACTGCCTGTTAAATTTGAAGCAACCAAGAAAGGTCGAGCTTCATTTTCTGACTCAATACCCTTGCGTCACTCGCCATTTATGATGTTCCCTTCTGTCTTTTGTTCTTCCCATTTGTACGACTGCCCTCCTGTATTTCCCAATTTATCAAATGTAGTTGCACAGTTAGTGTACTTATTTCGATTCACTGAATATTTCTTTCTTTGGTGTGCTTTCTGTTTCTAAATTGAAAGAACTTGCATCATGTTCTGTAAAGTCAAGTTTCCCAATTTTGTTTGACCTATTACAAGATTCAGACATTTGGCAGTTAGGGGCAACATTAGCACTTGGTGTTACAGTCCAAAGCACCTGTTTTCTCTTAAAGGTGCTGAGCAGTAATATTCCAGTGCAAATTGTAATGAAAGCTTAAAAGCAAATGTCATCAGATTATTTAAATATAAAACACAGAAAATAGGATTATGGTAGGCCATTTGGCCCTTTTGAGTCTGCCATTCAGTATGGTTATGGCTGATCCCTCAACTCGATACCCTCTAAGCACTTTTGCTTCCAATCTAACTCCTTGAAAGCAGTGTTTTGGCCTCAACCACTTTCTGTGGCAGAGATTCGCACAGGCTCATCATTCTTTGTGAAGAAATTTCTCCTCTTCTCAGTCCTTGGGCTTCAGGGCCACTGTAGTTTATCATATTTCCGAATGTCCAGTGATGTGTTGACACAGTGTGAATGTCCTCACATGCAACCGTGATATGGTACAGCAATTGCATGCCAAATATTCATAAATTTGTACGTCAAAGCTACTTTACAATAACTAATGTAACTGTAATCAACTATATCTGTTTACGTGATTCTTTAAAATATCTAGACAAATAAAACAATGGATTTCAAATTTTCCTTCCAGATTCTTGAAATATTTCAGGACAGTGATGAATTTCACCCCAAGGATGTGCGAGTGATGAAGTGTAAAGTATCAGGTGAGATCTTGGCTGTTCTTGCAGGTATTCTGAGGAAGAAAATGTTACTTCCTCTTTAATTCAGGAAAGCCAACTGATTTTTATCTCTGCAAAGGAAAATATAACTGCCTAGACCAGTTAAAAGTCAACTTGCATTAATCTGCAATGGATGGGTTGCAACGATTAGAGTGGTATTGGCAGGTTGCCCAACAGGGGACTGTTGATCAGTAGTTCATAACTTCCATGTTTTGCAAGTAACATCTTCCAAAATAAATCATACTTAGTTATATACTATCTACCTTTGAATGTCTCTTTTTTTTTTCCAGAACCTCTTCCTCAAAAGCACATGTACTATCTCAATATTCGGATGAGACAAACTGGGAGAATTAGTTATTTGTCTACCATAAATCAATCACTCTGAGTAACGTCCCTTACCAAGAGTTTTTTTTCTTGCAAATATTTACATATTCAGGAGGATTTCATTTTTGTCATTTGCAGTATGATTTTAATTCTTTTCAACTGTTAAAGATTGATCTTTGAATTTGGGTGTTGCTAGTTTGAACCTATTGACCTGAGAATTTTACTTGAAAACACTCTCATATTGAATTTCAAGAGTGAATGCAAGCAACTGCAAAATAAACAAAACTTCATTATTAATTAATCCCTTGAGTCTAGATAGCTTCTTAGACAGGGAGTTATTTCCTTAGCATAAGCGTTGTTTTTATTCTAGCAATAACTACTCTTATTTATATAACATCGTTTAATATAACAAACCATAGCTAGGTCCTTCACAGAAGTGATTCTATGTAGAATCACAAGGCGATTATTTATCTGTGCTCACACAGAAGGCACACTTGTCAACAGCAGCACAATTAAAATGCAGGAATGCTTGAGACTGGAATTAGATGAGCACAGATTTAGAGGTTATATGGCTAGAGGTTAATGGTAATACCATTACATCCAAGTTTGCCTTCTCTCTTTCAAACTGCAGACTGAACTCTACGGTGGCTGCCTCCTAAGTATTCCCTTACTTTAAGGTCTTTTATAAAGTCTGGCTCATTACGTAGCACCAAGTCCTGTAGAGCCTGCTCCCTTGTGGGCTCCATCACAAGCTGTTCCAAAAAGCCATCCTGCAAGCATTCCATGAATTCCCTTTTTTTGAATCCACCAGCAACGTTATTCACCCAGTTCACCTGCATATTGAAGTCCCCCATGATCATTGTGACCTTGTCTTTTTGATGTACCCTATCTATTTCCTGGTAAATCTTGTGTCCCTGGTCCTGACCACTGTTAGGAGATCTGTACATAACTCCCATAATGGTTTTTTTTGCCTTTCTGGTTCCTCGACTCCACATGTCATTCAGTGCCATAGATTTAATTTCATTCTTAACTAACAAGGCAACCCATCTCCTCTGCCTACCTCCATGACTTTTCAACAAGTTGTAAATCCTTGGATGTTTGACTGCCAGTCCTGAACCCCTTGCAACCACATCTCTATTGTGCCTACCATATCATCATTCGCGATGATTTGTGCCATTAAGTCATCTACTTTGTTACGAATACTCTGAGCATTCAGGTAAAGTGCCTTAATGCTATCTATCTTAACATTATTAGTGATATTGGAAATCATAAGATGTCCTAGGTTATCCTTCCTTTTGCTGCATTCCCAGTCTGCCTCAAGCTGAAACCCACCTACACACATGCTGTCCAGCTGCTTTCCTTTCCATTTAACTCCACATTCCCTGTTGCTTTCGCTTTCCCTCACCTCTTACCCCACTCCCCACCCACCAACTTTTAAAGTTGTACTGACCACCATATCCTTTTTGCTAGAACACTGGCTCCACATTAGTTCGGGGGGGACTATCCCAACGATACAGATTCCCCCCCCCCAACTCGTTTCCATAACTTTCTTACCCCTATGCCAATTGGCATGTGGCTCTGGCAGTAATCCAGAGATTTACCCTTGAGCAGCTGTACTTCAATTTCCTCCCTAGTGCTTGATAATCCTTAAACAGGTCCTCCACCCTAGCTTTGCCTGTGTTGTTAATCTCAATCTCAATGTGGACCACAACAACTGGATCCTCCCCCTCCAATATCCTTTCAGGCTGATTGGAGATGTCTGCCCGGTGTCAGGGTGCAGGACAACACACAATGTGAGACTCCCGATCCGGCTTACATAGGATATTTATCTGTCCCCCTAATTATAGAATCCCCTGTAACAAGTACTTGTCTTTTTGCTCCTCTTCTTGAATGGCCTTCTGCATCATATTGCCATAGTCAGCTGGCTCATTCTGTCCGTAGCCCTTGCCCTCATCCGTACAGGGAGCAAGAATCTCATGCCTGTTGGACAAGATCAATGCTGAGGCTCCGCCATTCCTGAACTCAGAATCCCTCTACCTGCCTCACTCTCAGTCACACCCTGTTGTCTCTGCATTTGAATTAGTTAATCTGCCGAGTGTGAGTGCCTCCCGAAACAAAGTGTCCAGGTAATTCTTTCCTCTCCCGGATGTGCTGCAGAGTTTGAAGCTCAGATTCCAGATCATCGATTCTGATCCGCAGTTCTTCCAACAGCCAGCACTTGCTGCAAATGTGGTCACTGTCGTTCACAATGGGATCAGCCAGATTATTTTGTCTAATTTTGGGCCCCACACCTCGGAGGACATACTGGCACTGGAGTGTGTCCAGCAGAGATTCACATGGATGATCCCTGGAATGGTAGACCTAACATACGATGTACGGCTGTGGCTCCTGGGACTGTATTCATTAGGGTTTAGAAGGTTGAGGGGCGATCTAATAGAAACTTACAAGTTAATGCATGACTTAGGAAGGGTGGACACTGGGAAGTTAATTCCATTAGGCAGGAGACTAGGATCTGTGGGCACAGCTGTAGAATTCAAGGGAGTCGATTTAGAATGGAAATGAGATTTCTTCAGGCAGAAAGCAGTGGGCCTGTGGAATTCATCGCCGTGGAGGCCGAGATGTTAAATGTTTTCAGAGCAGAGATTGATAAATTTTTGATCTGGCAAAGAATCAAGGGTTATGAGGAGAGTGCAGGTCAGTGGAGTTGAAATGCCCATCAGCCATGATTAATTCAACAGCCCAGTGGCCTTATGTCTTATTGTCATATGATATTGAGTTGTTGATGGGCGAAGTCATGGAATAGTTCTACAGCGAGGATGCGAAATTTAAAAATTAGTGCCTCCTGTAACCAGGAGCCAAGAAAACATAGGCCAGGGAGTCCAAGGGGGTTCGGTGAGTGGACAGGGTGAGTCGACCAGATGTGTTGCTAAAGTGAAGTATAGAGGTAATAGGGCATGGATGAGGATTTCAGTAGTGAATGAAGTATAGGGTGAGTCGACCTAAGTGATGTAATGGTGGTGGGAACAGGCAAGCTTAGTGATGGTGCACATATGTGATCTTCATCAGTTCTTGGCATTAGTCCTAAGTCAAGATCCTACAACTATTCATAGGTTAGGAGCTCTGCAAGAGATAGCGATACTTGTTGATTGAAATAACACTTACGATATCTATTGAGGCAGTTAGTCATTTGAGATTCTTATAACTGTTGTCAATAAAGATGGCTCATCATTTCTCCCAGTACTGCATTTCACTTGCCCTGTTCATAGAGTAAATTTGTCTTGCAACCTTAATTAGCCAGCACAGGGAGAATTATTTCTGCAATTTGAAAGATACAGTAGCTACAAAAGGCACCGAGGGTGTTTTAAGCTGTATTCTTGATGTATTTTATAGTTAATGCCCTGTTTTCTGCTTGCGCTCAATCTGGAATCCAATATTAACAAGAATATTTGCGTCTAATATTTCCATTTACTTTTAAGTCTTGATTAGTTTGTGTATAGGGTGAACAATATTTTCATCTATGCACCTCGGATGCCATATCTAGGGAAAATTGGGAATATTAACTTGGGAAGCATTTTTTGTTCAGTTTTCAGTTTCTTCTGAGAAACCAATTTTAGGTGATAGTGGCAAGTTGTATCCCATATGCTTGCCCAGAAAAGCTGAGAATGGGCTGGTGATCTCTCCTAAAAAGTCAATAGCCTTGAATTATTAGGTTTGAAGTTTGTTTTTACTGTGTATTGGTGTTATTTTTCTGTGGGACCTAGGTATTGTCAAATGTTAAATATGTTCACTTTCAAAAGTAAAGCAGTACTGTTGCTTAGGATGGTGGTTCCCAGGGATTGCAATGTTCTATTTCTTCTGGAATAAGAACTGGAGCAGCTTCAACCAATAGGAGTAGATTTGAATAGTTTTAGGTTTGTTTACTGTCGTCCCATACATAACGTCTGATCATATTTAACAGCTCAAAATTGATTATTTTTTATTACCATGCAAATGAAACAGAACGTAGCTGTAAATAAGTTGCTTCATACACCTTCTTTAGAACTGTAGAGGAATTTCTTTAGCTAGAGAGTAGTGACTGAAACTTGTTGCCACAGAAGACTGTGGAGACCAAATCACTGAGTGTATTTATGATCGAGAGAAGTTCTTAATTAGTAAGGAGCTGAAAGGTTACAGTGAGAAGCCATGATCAAGTGAAGCAAACTCAATAGACTGAATAGCCTAATTCTGCTGCTGTGTTTTATGATCTTAAATCTTAATAAGCGGGAATCATTGACTATACAGGATTCCAGAATATTTATTTTCTAGTTGGATATTTGCAACAAAATATTTTTAAATAACTATAAAAGATGATTCTTATCTAGAATCAAAAACTAGTAACTTAGTGTAATGAATAACTTTTAAAAATAATCTTGGTAAAGCTTTCTAGTCACAAATAAAGGTATGGCTGGGTTAGATTAAATAAAAACTTGTAATTTTTTTAATGCTGGCCCCTTTTTCAGCTGGTATCTATATATTTGAAATTGCAGTTAGTGTATTGCAAAAACTTTTGTGCAGTTATCATAAGTTTATAGCTTTAATACAAGAAATGATAATCAAGTGTTTATAAGACTTTCGATGAGTATAACTTGGTAACTGCATTAATACTTGCAAGTATTTTGTTATGACATTAACCAATGAAAGTCAGTTTCCCAGAAGCTTTAATGTGAGGTTTGCTGTTTAAATGTTGACACACTGTCCAAAGCACAGTTTTTAGAATGTTTTTAAAGAAAAGTCTTCCTCTTGTGTAGTTATGGTAGGGTGGCATGCTTTTGCTTAAAGAATTGTCATAAGCAGAGCAGCATCTGACTTTTGATTTTGACAGTGAGGGAATCCAATAATTTGTTGTTTGGGTCCTGAGATGATCTTTACCCTTTGATCAGTGCTTTCATTTGAAAGTTTGAACGTCTTGCAGTGGCTGTTACTTTAGGGAGTGATGAACACT